>NW_022146752.1:195440-370020 GCF_002938485.1 Sitophilus oryzae | reverse complement strand
CAGGAAAACAATGAACTTTGCCTCATGCTGTAACTAAAAACCTTTTCTTTAACTCCAGTTTTATAACTTATTTTTTTTATATATAGTATTAAAAACTTATTTCTATATTGTAAAGATTGTTAGTAATTTGGTTTTAATTTTTAGAGTTTAGTAAAAATCTAATTGCTTTTTTTTCAAATTTATATGTATGTTATTTTATTTTGTACTATATTTTCTTAAAGTTTATTTTAATTGAACCCATTTTTGTCTAGATTAGTTCAATAATACATAATATAATATATAATAAAATAAATATTTGTTATTTTTTAGTTTTTGTGGTTTTTTTTACTTTTTAGAAAGCGTAGTCCCACAGACTACGCCGGACCGTTTATGATACATATCTATTACCGGACCAGTTAAGGGTTAAGAATGTCTTTGTTTATGAACATACAAGGAAAAAATCCTGCATTCAGATGATGAATCGGTTTCGTCAACACTGTCTGGCTCATATTCACTCTCACTGGCAGGAAATGGCTCAGTTTCAGATTCTTCTGAACTCATTTTAAGTAGTTTTTAATAAACACTGTTCCACTCGAGATAACGATACTAACACCTATTAAAAGGCACAAGGGTCTAAGTCACACATGTACCACTCTGGCTAATAACGCCATGAATAGTTCGTTAAAGGGTAAAACAACTAGTGACATCTGTTATTAAAGTACCAAAGATATGCACACCAAACTCTTATCAGAAGGTACATATCTGTATTCTGTAAGGATTTCATACATTACTTCTCGAAATAGTATTTTGTGACTTAGACCACTATGGCTTCCAAAGGCTCAATTGGCAAAATTATTAGAAAAATAAGTAATTATATATCAGTCTAAAAAGGCAAGAGTGTAAACTAAGCAACCACTATAATAATTAAAATCTATAATGATCTGAAGCTAACTAACCTCTATTCAACTATTAACCTATATTCAACCATCACAATATGTTTTATTTTAAAAATAACTTCACTCAAAAATTAGTGTCAAGTTTGTTTTGCCTGTACATGCAAAATAGACGCTCACTTGGGTACAAAATGTAGCTGACACTTTCAATTGTTTGTGATATGCTCAAAGCCTACTACGAAATTATTTCGAGGTGTATCGAGCAGGATAAAGTTTTTTAACTTTAATTCAGTAAGAAAGTCTTGAAAAGCGGCTTAAAAAAATAGATTTTGTCTCGCCGTATCATCCGCCTTCGCCTACTGTGCGAGGGGGGGGGGTCGGCCGGCATGATAACTTAACCTAACCTAACCTATACAATTATGTTTCACGCACTAAAAGAAAAGCAGCCCTATTGGCGTTAAATAATCTATCACCACTTTGTAAGCAACTATTCTCTATATTTTTCTGGAACTTACCCCTTCGCTCTATCACAATAATTATCGCTCAAAAGATAAATCAGCGAAGAGTCCGGTAAGACGATGTGACCACCCTCGAATCTCAATGAAGACGAACAATATTCCCCAGTCAAAACTTGGATGTTTCGAATTATCTATACGAAATTCAAATAATTAGTTTTCTGACAGAAGGAAATCTATTGCCCACCACCTTATATCTTATAAAACGTACGAATAATTTACATACTAAATATAGTATAACACGTAATCTTGAATAAAATTGTTACGGATTCCGTGGGTCCACTATTTAAACTCACGATAAAATACTTAACGAATTTATTTGTTTCACTCTGTACACACAACTTATACTATTTACAACACAACTTATGCAACTACTATTACTCTAACGGTATTTCGCGGTATTTTCAAACTTCAGACTTCAGACTATCTTCAGACTTTAAACTTAAACTTGTCCAACTGTCAAAGCGCGGGCCTTATATACCCCCTGGCGGTTGTTTCTAGATTTTTCTAGAGAATTCTATAATTTTCTTTACTTTCTGGCGAATGCGCCAGGTTCCTCAATGTACGTTGCGATTTTTTAGCAGTATGCAGTTATGCAACCAGTAATACACCTTGACAAAATGAACAATGATTGACACAAGATGAGGGTCATATTCGATTCGGATCCCGCCAGATAGGTATTATTTTAGTGACAAATAACGTACAACTGGAGCTTTCTATAAATATAATTTATTGAAAAAATAAATTAGAAATACACAAAAATTGTATGCAAATACTTAAAGGTTAGAAGAAACTTCTGTCCTGTTTGATACAGATGCTTGATCAGAACGACTTTTAGTATAGTTGTTCAGTTGTAAGGACAGAGCCATCTGACCTAACAATCTTATCAACGGCAATTATTTCAGATTCTAAAAAATGTTTAGAACATAATACTGTATTTGGTGTGGGATTAAAAGAATCTTCCCGGTGTATGGCTTCAATCCATTTCCTGCGAACACCTCATCTTTTGGAAAAGCGAATGACGAGATGTATGCTCTACCTTCTTTTAAATCTTTTTTGTAATTACTATTACACTTTGGTACGCAGTAAGTACGAGGCATGGTAATTGTTGCGTATCGTTGTTTCGCGTAATTAGGTATGAGATTTTTCAAAACTCTTACAGATTGCTTAGTTATATAGATCCAATCGAGGATTCAATAAAGAAATAATCCGTGGGGAGAGCTTTAAAAAATTATTCCAAAATAGGAAGGGTACATAATTGGATATTTGGCAGAATTTTTATTTAAAGGCACAGGAACAATCATGTACCCTTCCTATTTTGGAATATTTTTTAATGCTCTCCCCAGGGATTACTTCTCTATTGGACCCTCGCTTGAACCTATATAAGCAATTTGTAAAAGAATTTTGAAAAAATCTCTCATATTTATGAGAGAAAGTGGTTTGTATTGTATGAAACAACTACCCCAATTTGTAGAAGTTAGGTTTGAAACTTCTAGTATCTAGTGTAAAAACCACAGATAATCTAAAAAATGTCACAGTTTTTACTAGCTACACTCAAGGCACAGCACTATTTTCACACCACAAATAATTTGAACGCTGATTTCAACTAGAAAATATATTTTTTTCGATCAAAAATTGAACCTAAACCCGGCACAAATACGGCATTTACATACTAAATTATGCAAACACAACAGCTGATCGCCGAGCGGTGACCCTTCGATTGTGACGTCACAGGCGCGGTGCGAGGGGTATCTTGCAGCCTAATTCACGTAAGCCCCGCTTGAAATAATGGGCGTGCTCCCCAAGTTTAATCCATTTGTTGTAGGCGTCTATTAATCTGTTGGAATGTTTGGCCAATTCGTTCCAGTTAAAACTTGATGAACTACAATACATTCCCTTTTTAGTTTTTATTTTTTCCACAAATACAATCCTTACAATTTTTGTCATTAAGATATTGAATTATTTTTTTACCAGACACCTCAGGGGCGCCAGAGAGAAACAGGGTCGTCATTCTTTGGTTGGGCGCTTTTGTTTTTTTATTTTTAACTTCAGTCCAGTTTTCTTGATTTGATTGTATGTGATTTGTATTATTTTCAGCATCTAAATTTATGTTTTCCCGCTATTTTACTATAGGAGTACTTTTGCCGCTCCCTAGAGATGAGAAACCAGCTTGACCTCCCATTTGGATTTCGGCTATCGACAATTCATCGCGCGTTGTTTTTATTTATTGTTCCGTTATTATATATTCTGTTATAATTTTTTAAGTTAAAGAGCTCGAAATTATGTATCTGCCAGGTTTCTGTGTGAATAACAACATCAAACTGCTCACCTCCAAAAATATTTATTAAGAACTCAAGTTGTTCAAAAAATGTTGAATACTTCTGATATTGAACCTCATCGTTTTTCCTCGGGCGCGTGGGAGTCTCATCGTTTTTCCACAGTGCTGCCTATTTTTAGCCGTAACTTTTAGTGGAATCTCATTGTTTATCCCCTGTAAGGTTTAGTGTGTAGTACTTCACGTTACAAGCTATCGCATGGCGTCAAAATGTCGGCAAACACGGTAATATAAAGCATGGCACGCAATTGTCTGCTTATATTTTAATTACAAAAAACGATTTAGTTTAGTGTTGTTAGCGACTTGCGACAACCAGTATAAATTTACGATGGTTGATATCGGAGGATACGGATCCCAGTCATGTTGGTATATTTAATAATTCTGTTTTTGGGAAAAGACAGGAAATGAATGAATTCAAAATTCCACTGCCAGAGTTATTAGAGAAATCTAACATACAAATGCCATATTTTTTGTTGCTTGTTTGCTACTTATTACCAAAGAGTTTGAAGAAAGATAGAATTTCCCACATTGATTAGGGGCCTTGGATGGCCAACACATTAATATAAAAGCACCAGCACATAGTGCCTCCTTATATTTTAACTGCAAAAAACAATTTAGTTTAGTGTTGTTAGCGACTTGTGACAACCAGTATAAATTTATGATGGTTGATATCGGAGGATACGGATCCCAGTCATGTTGGTATATTTAATAATACTGTTTTTGGGAAAAGACTGGAAATGAATGAATTCAAAATTCCACCGCCACAGTTATTAGAGAAATCTAACATACAAATGCCATATTCTTGGTTGCTGATGAAGCATTTCCCCTCAAAAATTTTCTTTTTAAACCATATGGTGGCAAAAATTTAAACCATACTCAAATGATATTCAATTAGGGACTCTCACGTGCACGTCAAATAATTGAAAATACCTTTAGGATATTAGTTGCCAGGTGGCGCAAATCAACATCTACCATAAATGCCAAGCCAGGAAATGACGAAATCATTAAGGCAGTAACAATTTCGCATAACTTCTGTCAAACAGATGCCAAGAATCCATCGAGTTTATTATTGCTACTCGACTCTGAAGTGTTGTCCGCTCGAATATTTCCGCCAGCGGTTAATATGAACGATGGATATAAGTGCCTCTCTAACTGCGGAGCCACAGCAACTTTATCAACTCCTTACTAAAGTAAATAAAATTCACACAGAGAACATTAGATCTGAGTTTCAACAAATTATAATAAAAATTAGTAAAGCAGAAATGTTTATTCCTGGACCGAGGCCATAGGAAAAATAGTATTATAATTTTTGGGTTAGAAAATACCAACACCACAGAAGAAAGTCTGAAGGAGGTATTGGGAAGATTGTAATATAACTTGTAACAGATACTGATAATTTCTACCTAGTTGGTAGAAGCGATAGGAAACCTATTGTATTGAGATTAATATCGTAACTAAATAAAAAGAGTTTAAAAATGAGTTTGAATATAAAGAAAAACTTGCAATTTTTCTGCAAACAATTACATACACACGGCCTTTCTATTTCCAACGATCTATTTCCTAAGAACAGGGTTATACAAAAACACTGTATCGACATCTGAAAATTGCTAAATCTCAAGAATTGGGTGCACGCATTATTTGAAATTAATTACTCATAAACAATCAAGAGTTTGCTGCCAACGATCTACAAAATATAGAAAAAGCGAACCCTACTGAACAGAATTTATCTACTATCATTAAGGTGACAGAAGAGAAACAAGCAAAAGAAAACTTACAATTAAGAAATACACAAGAAACCTCCAGAAACATCAATTCTACGAAAACCAAGAATAAAAATACAGCTCGTCGCAAAAACCCACGCAGCGAAAATATACATATTATTCTCCAAACAACACAACAACAAATAAGAAATAAAACTGGTATTTAGAAATAGTCTGCTGGTATGTCGTTTTTTACTTGTACACATTAGTTCAAGTTGCTTTTAATTTAAGAATCTTGCATTTGAAGGGTTCAGTGGAAAAACGATGAGATTCCATTTTTTTCCGAAATAGACATTTTGACGCCATGCGATAGCTTGTAACGTGAAGTACTACACACTAAACCTTACAGGGGATAAACAATGAGATTCCACTAAAAGTTACGGCTAAAAATAGGCAGCACTGTGGAAAAACGATGAGACTCCCACGCGCCCGAGGAAAAACGATGAGGTTCCCTCTCTCTGCTGTATAAACTGGCGTTTATTCTTTTTGCTTTGTTATCTTTAGTTTCTTGTTGTCATCAGCTTGAAAGCAACGATAAAGTTCGCTGTTTGTTTATATATATTTTCGTAGTATTTACTAAATTTGTTTGTGCTTTGTGAATCATCGTTATTGGCAGTGTTGAACAACTGGCATCTCATGAAACAGGTAGCAACTGAGCGTGTGAACGATTGAAGTGCTTTGATGTTGTTGTTGAAACCGAAAGAAGACGTCTTATCGCCGAGTTTAATAATATGCGTACAAAGAATGATCAAGACAGGTATATCAGCGGCCTCATTGCTGTGCTTCCGTGAAGAGGCGCCGTCCTTCAACCTATGATGCGAGTAAATATAATGCTAGGTACGCGTATAGAGTCAGAGTGAAAGTGGAAAACACCTTCCAAGACGCTACCTTCTATCTGCTAAAGGCATTTATAGCCATTCACAGAATCACACCTAGAAGAGTTCAATATTTACAGCAATCATTGGCTTCGATGGGTGTAAGCCCCAAAGATAGGATGGGGAAACATTCGAATAGACCCACAAAAATCTTCACCGAGACAGTCACACTCATGAATGATTTTATCAAGTCATTGAAAGGGCGTAAATCTCACTATTCATTAAATGACACTAGCTGTCTGTATTTGTCTCAAGATTTGAATATTAGTAAACTGGCTTCCATTTACAATGAAACCAACCCTTTAAACAATGCATCGTACGAAACGTTCAGATCGCATTTCAACAACAATTTCAACATTTCTTTTGGATTCCCTAGGAAAGATACCTGCAGCACATGCGATTCATTCAAATCACAACATACTTCTTTAACCAATACTCTCCGAAATGCAACAGCCACTGAAATTAAACTGCAACAAGAAAGGGAGCTGGAGAAATTGGAGTTGGATCAGAATCTGCATTTAAAAAAAGCTGACAAGTTTTACGCAATCAAAAGAAAGTTAAGGAAAAAAACCAGGAAATCTGACACAGTGGAGGCCATATCCATAGGCTTTTAGAAGAATTTACCCACGTCTAATGTAACAACAAACAACGTGTACTATAAGAGACAGTTAAGCTTCTACTCTTTTAATATTCATGTTCTCGCAACAAACAAGGCGATTTTCTATACTTATGATGAAAGTATAGCGCGCAAGGATGCTGACGATGTATGCTCTTTTCTTTTCATCATTTTGTCAACGAAATTCTTTCACAAACTGTAAGGATGCTAGTGATTTTTTGTGACTTATGTACCGGCCAGAATAAAAATTATACTGTACTGCGATTAAGTTGCATTATTTATTCAAAACATTTACGAAAACTACTCAAAGTGTCGTCCATTCTGTTGTAGACACAAATGCACACGCCTGGGCGGCACTTTGAGCGGTTTTTGTAAATGTTTTGAATAATTAATGCAACTTGAAATTAACGTTTCACTCCACCTCCTGCCTAAACGGCACATTTCCGGACATGTGTTCCTATTCCTTTACTCAAATGACTTATTTTGATGCCCTCTACAACCCCTTTCAGTTTGTCGCACTAATAGTGGAACACCCTGTATACAGGGTGACGCACCTCATTCGCCTCGGTTGATTATACGAAAACGGAAAGATGTAGAAACACATTTTTTATGGGTATATGTAGAGAGACAACGTGCATAATTTAAAATTATTTTCAAATGTGTCAGAACTAAGATCCATACCAAAGTTATAATTTTTCTTATGGAACACCCGGTATTTTATTTAATTTTTTGATTCTTGGGCATTATAAAGATTTTATTATAAGGGTTTTATGTTTAAATGCTTTGGTTTTTGAAATATTTAAAGATATTTAAATATGCAAGCTATAATAAAAAAAATTGTCAACACCCTGTACATTATATTTCAAAGTTAAATCTTGTGCTGAGTCAGAGAAATAAACTTTACTAAAAAAATGTATGGCTTCCTCAAGTGTATAAGGCGATCATACAATTGTTCAAGGGGATCCTGTGTTGGGAAAATCATTACGAGACGCCATCGACCAGGAGAATAGAAATAGACTGGAAATGCTGACTCAACCAAAATGGCGGTGGAAATTATTAGACAGGATTTTTCCAGGTTATTCGGAAGCAATGTGCAGAAATCCATCAGGTCTAAAAGAAAATTGCCAATATTATCCCAGCTGAAGAACGAATCGACAAGGAAACGTTTAAACGCTACGAAGATATCCAATCGAACTAGATTTAATCCTTATAGGGTGTAAATTAAGTAAAATAAACTTGTTTAAAATATATAGTTTTTTATTCCCAAAAGAAATCTACCAGATTTAAATAGTTTTCTCGCATAGCTAAAACATGATGCTACCATTAAAATATAACATTTTTTAATGACCAACCAAAAAACAACTTTTATTTTTCATAACTGAAAATGGAATTCGTAAAAACTATTTAAATTGAACAATTTGCTTCACTTTAATGAGCTCTTTAAAATATTTCACACAAGTTTCCCATTAAAATAGAACGGTGTATGTATACAGGGGTATAAAAATTGCTGGCCTCTTTTAAATATTTATTATACATAAAATCTTCGTTATTTCAAATACAACACTATGTATTTTTTTAAATAAGTCGAAGCAGATTTAAATGCTCTTTCAAACTATATTAAGGTTTCCTACCGAGGTGAATGAGGTGCGCCACCCTGTATTTTACCCTATTTAGAAAAACATCTATTCTTAGCCACGTTTAAGCTAAACATTATATTACATTTCAGAGTAGAGGAAGGAAGCGGTTTCGGTTTATCCCCCCACTCCTTGCGGTTTCGGTTTATCCCCCATTCTTTTTTTGTGACGTCGTTCAAGGTCACTGTTCAAGGCCAACTGACGTCATGGTGCACTGTCATTGGTGGATGTAAAATGGTGTAGTGTTTCAAGGTCATTGTTTAATGCAAAATGTAATTTCTTAAAACCCAACATTTCCATTGGTGCTAGATAGGAGAAATGTATTTTCGGTTTACCATTGACAGGTACAGCCGCCTATGGTTTATTAGGATACACCGGCTGATACTTCAAGCAACCAATGAGAGTTCATCTTTTTACATAAATTTTATAAGGGGAATGGAAAATGTAGGTAAAAGGGAAAGGAATATTAGTGTCACAAAATGCAAATGACGAGTAGATTCTCGAAAGCGTATGCTATTGGTTGAGAACCGTAGTGTCTGACGTAAATTGATTTTTTGAGGCCAAAACAGACACCGGCTTCGGTCTCACTTTCGACAAAAAAAACAAACATTTTCATTGGTGCTAGATCTCGATAATAGAAATATATTTTCTATTTACGGTTCACACGTACTATCCCTTATGGTTTATGACTGTTTTACGACCGTAAGCTTCGTTTTGTGCTATCAACGTCAAGAAAAATAGACACTTAAGCCCCATTCTGAGAATTTAGTTGTGTGGCTGGCTATACCGTCTAACACTTCAACTAACCAATGTGGGCAGGACTAAATTTAAAATTGACAGCTATTTTGAATTGAATGTTCAAAATATTGGTTCTTTGACGTATCGGTGGTGACAGTTTGAAGTTCTGAGAACGAGGCTTAACTTTCGTTTCGTATTATGAATGTCAAGAAAATAGATATTTAAACCCCATTCGCAGAACTATTTTGTGTCACTAGCTACACTGATTAACATTTCAAACAACCAATGAGAGTTCATCTTTTTACATAAATCTATCAGCTGTGTTACGTGTGAAGTTTTCTGTTATGAATGCTTAAAACCAACTTCATGGAACCAAACTAAAATTTAAAATTGGCATCTAATTAAATTTTGTGCAAATCTCATTGGTTCTTTGCCATGGCGAGCTCAAGGATATTTTAGTATGAAACAGACTAGGCATCCCCCTTTTTTTTAGCATAAAACGTATAAAAGCATAAAAACGTGCATGTTAGCATTAGTGTAAAAACAACTTTTGTCGCATAATTTTACGCTAGTAATTTTATGTTATAAACCATGTATTTTTGTGAGAATTGTGGTACGTCATTTACAACGAGTTTTAATATGAGACGTCACCAACGTGAATCATGTGTGCGAAGATGTCACACCGATGGAGTGGCAAATAAGAGACCAAGATTAGATTATAACCATCAGATACCACAAAAAGAAACTTGCTCGGTATGTAATGTAGAAGTATCTAAAAATCATATGACAGCTCATCGACGATCATTACAACATAGAAATAATGCTTTTACACCATTATCAGATGGTGTCGAATTAGTGCAAAGTGCATTCAAATGCAGGATTATGAGTTATCGTATTTCCACTAATAATGTTCATATGGATTATAATAATTTTTTCGACGAAATCAGATCAAAGGTTATTAATTTAATTCATGAAACACTTCGAGTACATGGTGTTATCAAAATAAACATGGAGTTATTTGGCTTATATCAATTACCGACAACAGAGGAATTTAGTAAAAAATCATTCAATACTGCGAATGAAATTGTTAATATGGCGATCGATTTAGAAGATGTTTTTCAGAAGTTTATGGAGAAGATGATTGTTCAAACTACAGAATTTCAGGAGAAAGATTCAGGTATCTTAATTTTCTAACAAATTTATAAGTTTCTTGTTGGTAGTAACACATATGTTTTTATTTTATTTTTAAGGTTGGGCTCTGCATCGAATTATGTATTTAGAGGTTAATATTAACAAGTACACTCCAATGGGTGGATCTTCGTACATCAAGTTGCCGAAGTGTATTGAAAAAAAAGGTGCTGTTATCAACATAGAAAATCAGGATGACTATTTGTTTTGCCTGGGCAATAACTTCAGCATTACACCCCGTTCGAAAGATGTCTAATCAAATTACCTTTTACCCACATTTTTCATTGGTGTTGGATGTTACAGGTATGGATTTTCCAGTTAAATTAAAAGATATTGCTAAATTTGAAAACTTAAATAATATTTCAGTTAATGTATATGCTTTGGAGAGCAAATTTGAAAATAATAAGTTAATTTATGAAACAGTTGGTCCATTAAGATATGCCGCTAAAAAGCTAACAAAACATGTTAATTTATTGCTCATCACAAAAGAGTGTGATGTGGGTGATGATAAACACACATGTAGCAAACATTGTACTAAATATCACTATTGCTGGATTAAAGATTTATCTCGACTAGTTTCGAATCAAATATCTAATAGTAGACACAAACGTTATTTCTGCGATGACTGTTTAAGTTTTTTTACAACACAACGATTATTAGAAAGTCATCAACAAAATGATTGCAATCATATATATCCATTAACACCATCGTTAGATTGTAATGTTGACAAATTCGGACAATATTTGCCTCAAAATATTTTAAAATATAAAAATATTGAAAAACAGATGAGAGTTCCATTTGTTATATATGCCGATTTTGAGTCGGTTTTAAAGCCAGTTTTATCCTGTGAACCAAACCCCAAAAATTCTTACACCACAAGATATATGAAACATGAACCATATTCTTTTGCATATTTAATAAAATGTAGTTTTGATGATAGTATCACTAAATTTGAATTATATCGTGGTAAAGATGCAGCGAAAGAATTTGTTTGTCGAATCGAAAAAGACGTAAGGGAACTTTACAATACATATTTAAAAGAAATAAAGCCAATGGAAACTGTAACATCAGAGGAGAGAAAAAAATATTATGCAGCTCAAATATGTGGGATATGCGAAAAACCTTTTATACAGGATGATGTAAAAGTTATAGATCACCGTCACATAACGGGAAAAATTAGATATATTGCTGCACATTCAAAGTGTAATTTGAATTATAAAATACCACACTTTATACCAATAATATTCCACAATTTGAGCGGTTTTGATAGCCATATGTTTATCAAAGAACTATGGTTTCTTATTGGACACCCGGACCCACCCCACGCCCACAACCGGTCCCACACCCACAACGCATTCCCGACTTCCCCCCGTATTCCCTATGCCACTCCGTGACGAACATCTCTCACACAATAAGAAACCAAACCAAACCAAAGACACCCGGACCCACCCACGCCCACAACCGGTCCCACACCCACAACGCATTCCCGACTTCCCCTGTATTCCCTATGCCACTCCGTGACGAACATCTCTCACAATAAGAAACCAAACCAAACCAAAGACACCCGGACCCACCCCACGCCCACAACCGGTCCCACACCCACAACGCATTCCCGACTTCCCCCCGTATTCCCTATGCCACTCCGTGACGAACATCTCTCACACAATAAGAAACCAAACCAAACCAAAGACACCCGGACCCACCCCACGCCCACAACCGGTCCCACACCCACAACGCATTCCCGACTTCCCCCCGTATTCCCTATGCCACTCCGTGACGAACATCTCTCACACAATAAGAAACCAAGTTATCTGCCTACGGTGATAAAATAGATGTAATTGCACAAAGTAAAGAAAAATATGTTTCATTTTCAAAAAATATTTATATGCATGATTATGTGGATCATAATAACACTTTAAAAAGAAAATATTTCAAACTTCGATTTATTGACAGTTTTAAATTTTTATCCGCATCATTAGAAAATTTAGGAAAAGGTTTGGATATTTCAAATTTTACCGAAACAAGAAAACATTTTTTGGATGATACTAAATTTAATTTAATGCGTCAAAAGGGTGTTTTTCCTTATAGTTATGTAGATTGTTTAGAGAAACTGCATACAGCTACAATACCAACTAAAGATCAGTTTTATGATGATTTAAACGAAGAACCTATTAAAGTAGACGACTACAAAAGAGCGTGTACTGTGTGGAATATATTTAATTGTAAAAAATTAGGGGAATATTCAGATGTGTATTTGAAATCAGATGTTCTCCTTTTATGTGATATTTTTGAAAATTTTAGAGATAGATGTATTGACACATATAAACTTGACCCATGTCAGTTTTTCACCCTACCATCGTTATCGATGGACTGTATGTTACGTATGTCAAAAATTGAGTTAGAACTCTTAACAGACATTGACATGATTCATTTTTTTAAAAAAGGCATACGAGGTGGCATTAGTCAATGTACGGAGAGGAAACACATTGCAAATAATAAATTTCTACCAAATTACAATCCATCGGAAAAATCATCTTATATCATGTACCTAGATGCTACAAATTTATATGGGCACAGTATGTCACAACCTCTACCATATGGTGGTTTTGAATGGTTAACTAACACTGAAATAATGAAATTCAATATAATGTCCATCCCAGATAATAACCCATATGGTTATGTTTTAGAAGTGGATATTCATTATCCCTAAGAATTACACGATGTTCACGCGGATTTGCCATTTTTAGTTGAGAATATAATTCCACCCGATGGGAAATGTAAATTACCAAAACTTATACCGAATTTAAATGATAAGAAAAAATATGTGGTTCACTACAGAACACTAAAACAGGCTATAGAACATGGTCTGATGGTGGTGCAAACCCACAGAGTGTTAAAATGTAAACAATCTACTTGGTTAAAAGAATATATTGATTTTAATACAAAATTAAGGAATAAATCGAAAACCAAATTTGAAAAGAATTTATATAAATTATTTAACAATGCGGTTTTTGGAAAAACGATGGAAAATGTTGAAAATCGTAGAGATATTAAACTTATAACACACTGGGAAAACCATGTAAACAAACTTGGTGCACAAACATTAATATCGCATTTGAATTTTAAAACATGCTCTATTTTTACTGAAGACTTAGTTGCAATTCATATGGGAAAAGTAAAAATTCTGTATGATAAACCAATATATATCGGATTTTCTATTTTAGATATATCCAAAACTGTTTTATATGACTTTTATTACAACTTTATTAAGACGGAATTTAGTGAAAATGCTTCTTTACTATATACAGACACCGACTCTCTAATTTTAAAAGTATATACAGACGATTTCTATAAAATAATCTCCAATAACTCTGATAAGTTTGATACATCGAATTATAAGAAAAATAATAGATTTAACATTCCTGTAAGCCAATCAGTATTAGGTAAGATGAAAGATGAGTTTTCCGGTGATGTAATAAAATGTTTATATGGTACTGGAGCTAAAGCATATTACGTAGAATCTTTATCAACAGAAATGAAAAAAGCAAAAGGTGTAAAAAAATCAGTTATCGCAAAAAGTCTTCAGATGTGTGATTATAAGGAAATAGTTGAACGAGGTGGATTAACATTCAGAAAAATGAAAACATTTAGGAGCGAGTTGCATGACGTATTTACACTCATTCAAAACAAAGTAGCGCTCTCGCATAATGACAACAAACGTTTTTTAATACCGTCCACATGTAAAACTTTACCATGGGGTCATAGTGATACTGAATATTATAATACAGATGTTGAAACAAATTTAGCAATATTTCTTAGCGTAGCAAGAAATTTGATTAAACTGGAAGATCCATAGTTATATAGAGATTACTTTTTTTAATAAAAATAATTTTGTTCGCAATGTGAAACAAAATTGAACAGAGGCCTTCTTACTACCAATAAAACCCTCGTTACAAAATTATGGTCCCATAGTTAGACAGGAGATCCAACTCTATTTTGTTTGAGGTGCTGTTGTAAAGGTATTTATTACTTTACGCTGAGATTTTGAAAATGAACAGAAACGGTCTTGCTACCAATAAAGCCCTCCTCTTAAAATTAAGATTTACTATACGAAGACCTTCTTCATGTTAATAAAACCTTCGTTACAAAAGTGATCGGATTTAATTTTTATGGTCCATAGCTAGACAGAAGATCCGACCCGATTTTATTTGAGGTGCTATTAGAAAGAAAAAAAAAAGGTATTTATTACTTACTAGTTTTGAAACAGTTGTAAAGTAAAACGAAAATTGAATAGAAGCCTTCTTCCTACCAATCAAAGCTCTCCTTTTTAAGAAGAACTTTCCTAAAGAGAGATTGGCTAGAGCAAAAAAAAAGGGGAATGTCACACTTCAATGCCGAAAATATTCTCTGAGAAAATATCGTAGGGCTTATAAAAACCTTTAAAATAGCGTCCTTGAATATTTTGACGGACTAAAATCGAAATTTTTGAAAATAATGCCCTGCAGTATTGAAAGGACTTGAATGGTGGGAAAAAAGAGTGGTGGGGGCATTTTCATAAATACCAAATGAGTAAGAGATTCTCGACAGTGTCTGATATATTCTGATTTTCAGAACTTCGTCTGTGTGTTTTCGTCTGTTTGTCAAGTGTTTATAAAAAAAGTTTCCCCAAACATAAAAATGGAGTCTAAAAATGTTTTCGGTAGTTTGAACGAAGATACTTTCCATAGTATTAGTAACATTAGCATGGGGGATTCCACTCATTACAATACCAATAATGATGACAATTTGAACGAACTGGTTGATGAAGTATGGGAACGATTAACACGTGATGGTACTCTCAATGAGGCAGGTGAAATAGCAGAACTGCTGAGGGTTGAGGTCCAGCAGAACATCATCATACCAGCTGACGGATCAGTGCCGATTGATTTCACATCAATATATCCGTCAGTGTCATCTCTACCAACCTCAACTATAACAACACCCGCAGTATCAGCCCTCACAATGCAGACCTTTACTGTAGTACCATCATCATCTGTACCAACCCCAGCAGTGCAGACTTTCCCCTTATTGCCGACATCAAATGTGCCATCTCCCGCAGTGCAGACCTTCGCAGCGCAGTCCAATGGCGAAGTACCCTCCGCAATAGCAACCGCTCCAACAGAGAGAACATCACTCTCCCCGATTGTACGGAAACCCCGTGCCAAAAAGGTGAAGCAAATCGATGGAAAGTTGGGAAAGCTGTTAGTGGCCAGCCAGGGCACTTTTGAATCGGAGCGTCTAGCTGCAAGAAAGGGCCCCATCAAAGACAGGTATGCGACCACTGTTGCCGAAAACGTCTACAGTGGTCATTATATCGTCGCAGGAAGAATCGGCCATAACTGATTCAGAATGGGGGTGGATGTCAGATTTGTGTAATGAGGATAGGAAAGGGTTAGAAATAACCAAAAAGTTTTTAGCCTCACTACGCAGAGATGATATCCATTTCTCTAATGAGGAAAAAGAATTTGAGAGAGGTGTGGCGGATTCAAAAAGGAGAATAAAGAATTAGAAAAAAAACTGCAATTAGAGAAACAAAATTTGGCGATGGTGGGGGCCAAATTTGAAATGGCAAAAAAAATAAAAAAGAGGGGCAGAAAAGATTAAATGATATTAAGGGGATGCTGCTGGGATAGTTTTAGGTTTTTTTTTCTATTATTGTTTAATTTTTTGTTCTGTTTTGTTTACTGTAAATATTTTTATATTGTTAAGTAGTAGTTTGATTTTTTTTTTTATGGTTAAGTTAGTAGTAGTTTGTAATTAGTTAATAGGGCTTATTAAAAAAATTCGAAACATTTTTACAATATATATCATAAAAATCTTGAAACGCAAAATATTATTTTAAAATTTATAATATAAAAAATCTTGAAACCCGAAATATTAGTTTCATTTTTTCATGTTTCTTCAATAAGAAACAAAAAGTTTGTAAATAGTTAATAGGTTTATTAAATAAAAAATTGAAACATCTTTTTTTTTGTAAATAAATAGGTATATTGTTAAGAATTAATAAAAATAAAAAAAATTTTAACCCGATATATTAGTTTAATTTTTATTTATCTTTCCCCAATAGGAAACAAAAAAGTTTTTAAATAGTTAATAGGTTTATAATTATAATAATAAATTAAAAAAATCTTGAAATCCCCTATATATTAGTTTAATTTTTTTTATTTATATTTTCTCCATATAAGAAAAAAATTATATGTATATATATATATATATATATATATATATATATATATATATATATAGGAAAGAAGAAAAAGAAAAAAAGATTTTTCTATGTTTATATATATATATATATATATATATATATATATATATATATATATATATATATATATATATATATATATATATATATATATATATATATATATATGAATTGAACAAAATTCTTACAGCTTTAGTGTATATTAATAAATAATATTTTCTTGCCTTTACAACAGGACTGCCTTGGACAGCCCACCTGATGAAGGGTAGGCCCAGAAACCGGTTGTGGGAGTGGAGCTTGGTTCCCCCCTTTACGACAAGCAAAACAATTTTCTTTTTACTTTTTATTTCTTTTTTAATTTTTTCTCTACTTTCGATTTTTCGAAATTAGAAAAAATACACAGCTAAAGGCAAGAAAATATTATTTATTAATATACACTAAAGCTGTAAGCATTTTGTTCAATTCATATATTTGAGCGGGCCGAAAAACGCTCTTTACCATCTTTTGACGGGAGATGCACTAATATCTCACCGACACTTTACGACATCGTCTGTTGATATAGAAGAAGTTTTGCTTGCCGTATCGGTGAGAACCAGCCCCTGGACAGCCCACCTGATGAAGGGTAGGCCCAGAAACCGGTTGTGGGAGTGGAGCTTGGTTCCCCCTTTACGACAAGCAAAAAACAATTTTCTTTTACTTTTATTTCTTTTTTAATTTTTTCTACTTTCGATTTTTCGAAATTAGAAAAATACACAGCTAAAGGCAAGAAAATATTATTTATTAATATACACTAAAGCTGTAAGCATTTTGTTCAATTCATATATTTGAGCGGGCCGAAAAACGCTCTTTACCATCTTTTGACGGGAGATGCACTAATATCTCACCGACACTTTACGACATCGTCTGTTGATATAGAAGAAGTTTTGCTTGCCGTATCGGTGAGAACCAGCCCCTGGACAGCCCACCTGATGAAGGGTAGGCCCAGAAACCGGTTGTGGGAGTGGAGCTTGGTTCCCCCTTTACGACAAGCAAAACAATTTTCTTTTTACTTTTTATTTTTTTTTTAATTTTTTCTCTACTTTCGATTTTTCGAAATTAGAAAAAATACACAGCTAAAGGCAAGAAAATATTATTTATTAATATACACTAAAGCTGTAAGCATTTTGTTCAATTCATATATTTGAGCGGGCCGAAAAACGCTCTTTACCATCTTTTGACGGGAGATGCACTAATATCTCACCGACACTTTACGACATCGTCTGTTGATAGAAAGAAGTTTTGCTTGCCGTATCGGTGAGAACCAGCCCCTGGACAGCCCACCTGATGAAGGGTAGGCCCAGAAACCGGTTGTGGGAGTGGAGCTTGGTTCCCCTTTACGACAAGCAAAACATTTTCTTTTTACTTTTATTTCTTTTTAATTTTTTCTCTACTTTCGATTTTTCGAAATTAGAAAATACACAGCTAAAGGCAAGAAAATATTATTTATTAATATATATATATATATATATATATATATATATATATATATATATATATATATATATATATATATATATATATATATATATATATATATATATATATATATATATATATATATATATATATATATAAAACTAAAATTGACTATCGATCTTAATTTGTAAAAGACAAATATTATTTGATCTACCATGTGAGGTCTTTTGTCAACATCGCCCATTATGCGCATGTTGGTTGAGAATTCTTTAAGAAAATATCTATGAAACGGCAACACTGTTCACAAAATAAATAGCTCGCCGCTCAGATTCTTGGGGTCACTAACAATCATGTCAGATTCGTCTTCATATGTATTTAGTTTGGAGACTGAAAGAGTTGACTGGCCAGCATCACCTGACTCGGATTCTTCAGAAGAAACCGAGTTTTTTGAGGAAGGTCAACGAATTGAGTTTGAGTTGGAGGCATCCGATGAAGAAATCGATGTGGAGGAGGAGGAAACTTTACCTGATTCCTCAAGCTGGTGGTTACCTATTCAACCGCTAGAGAGGAGTCTGATGGACCAGCCGACAGCTCTTGGATGTGGGTCCCAGAAATCGTTGAGGATGATGATGAAGGAGAAGCAGACTCAACTACCCCATAAAAAATCATCAATCGTCGAATCGATATAATAAAATCGGTTCTTTTTAGAACCACAAAAAGAAATATAAAAAAAGAATTAAAAAACAAATGTATTTATATATCTATTTATTTTAATAAAACCTTTTACTAACACTAAATAGATAATTAAACATCTCAAAATTAAAATACAGATTTATTGGATACCAAACTATTTAATATATTAAATTAAAAAAAATAATCGTATAAAACAGTAAACCTTAAACCTTAAAATACAAATTTTGTTCTCGACCTCAAACCATTTAATATGTTATAATTAAAATGAGACAATCAAGACATCATTAAAACGAATACTTTTCTGACAAAAAATATTGCATAACATTACAATACAGGCTGATTCGACACCGAACCATTTAAAATATAATAATTAATGATTGTATTATCAAGGGGTATACTTTTGTGTCTTTTGGAAATTTATTATCCCGTGTTTGGAACTCAATTTTCGCATCTACGGTTGAAAATTTCACATTTTCTGTCTGGTGCGAGCAATCGATAAGGAATATAGGATTTTTACTGTATTCACCGAAATGCATCATAGGATCATTAAATTCGCGTCCATAATAGCTTCTTTGGAAATTTTCATAATTGTAATAGGCTGCACCATACAGTTTTTTTGTAAAATCAATGTTCCATCTCTCATAAGGAAAAACAGTTGAGTTAAGATACACTCTAATATCACTAACGTTGGCAGAAGTAAACTGGGTTGCATTATTCTTAAATTTTCCGAATTATAGTTATCTTGAAATACGATGATAATATAACGAGGTTTCTTCAAACTTGTGCTAGTTCTAATAGCCCAAACATCTGATGAAGTTTCTCGCAAAGTAGGAAGTTCATAAAGGTCCCACGTTCGAAAAGTCATATGAATATTTGCACTATTACCACCCTTATTGATACGAGACAATATTTTAAGTTTTTGTCGATCTTCTGGGATTATATGGCGAATTTTCCACTCAATTTTATTAATGTTTATATTAGCTTCCACTTCGCCAATATAGCAATTGCTAAAGGTACGAGCGATTATTATAATCAATTCCTGCTTTACATTAAAAATTCCCTTTGTGTAATCTTCGGCAAAACCCATTAAATATTTTAAAGGTAATTTACCCGAAAAAATATTGCTGGAGAGATCTAAAATATCTTGTTTCTTTTCGTTAAGACCCCAGCCACATGTTAGAAGCGGTTTGGTATGTGCGGCATCAAAGGAAACCATCGTTTTTAAAGCTGTAGTTATCCCAGGTTTTCTGACTGCTGCAACTTTTTCACCACCCATCTCGTATCGGATGTCATCAAATAAAAAAGCTAGAAAATTATTTGACAAATAACATTTTTTAGTTGCGTCGGTAGTCTCAAATGTGCCCTCAATGTAGATATAACTTTCGGATATGTCCAAAATACTATCCTGAAAATGAACTGGAATTCGAATTTCGTCGGAATTTTGAAATTTTGGAGATCCATATGGTTTATACGTGTGTTCTTGCAAGCTAACAATAGAATTATCGAGAATAGGTTCTGTAAAAACTTCAATTTTTTCGCTAGTTGTCATCATTTTGATTGTTTGCGTACTTTTAATCCAACAGATTGTAGAAATTTATAATCTCTGATAGAGAGTCGTGGTAGACGTCCTTCACACCTTAAGTTTGGTTTATAAATGAATTTTGCTTTAGGTAGTGGCTTGCTTTTATTGGGATACGTTGCTAATCCAGACGAAAGCAGAATTTGCGGTTGACAATTATAGCGGAAACCCATATTTATGTCAACTTTTTCAATTCGAGCTTAACTATAATCTTTTCTTTTTGGAAATTGATCAAATCGCCGTTGTCATCCAAGATGCGTAGTGTGATGTTATCTAAGAACTGGCGCCCATCTGGTCTTAATGGTAAATAAATAGGATTTGTAGGCTCCTTTGTGATCTTAAAGCCGGGCTCAGATTCTATATCGAATTCGAACAATATATGGCATTCGTTTGAATTAAGATATGCTCCCGAAGTTATATTGCTATCTAGTCGTATTATACGTACTTTCATAATGTCCACTTGAAATGTCGATTCGTGTTTTATACCATTTTTTAGCAGAACACGACCAAATCCGAGCATTTTTCCAACACTCTTTTCTTCCGTGAAATCGATTATGTATTTTGATTTAATCTCACATTTTAGTGTGTTGTTGTTGGCCAACAGTGAAAATAAATCTTCCTCGTTCTCTTTAGTAGACTCCTTCAATGCGGCGAGCATAGCTTTTTCGATCTCATATATTTCGTAAACACCAGGTGGAATTATCATATTTACAGATTTAGATTTTTCGGTTTTCTTATAAGAGAAACAATTGTTACTTTCGTCTATGTTAAAAATTGAGTTGTACGTATAGAAGCCTACAAGTGCAAGTCCATATCTGTCTGTAGCATCCAGTTCTATAGGTGGATAAAAGTTTGTACTTAAGACGCTAGAGCGCCCCGTTAAGGTGAATGTGTAAGACATAACTGATGGTAAATTAACTTAAACATGTTTTTATTGTTGTTTGCAGCATTTTAGTGTGTTAAAGCTGAACCGACGTTTACCTTGCTCTATTTTTTCATTGGTAATATTTACGTCCCTCATTTTACAATAGCAACAATATAGTTTTCTAGGTGTTGGTCCGTCACTTTCTTCTTCTTCTTCATATAAATTGTTGTATTGTTCACTAGAATATTGATACTTAAGGATATCAATGTCGTTTTTCATGTGTTCCGGTAACTTATCCCACACTTGTGCAATTTCATTCGGTTTACAGGTAATCATAACTTCTTTTGGCATGTTTTCTAACTGTTCAGAAGTTAATTCTAGTAAACTACCATAGCGATAGTAGACTTTAAGCGATGAAGCCATTTTTTTATAATGATCTCGATCCATCTGAGGTGTCAAAGACATGTTATGATTCTGAGAGAAACTTTAAACACAAATGTCCACACCAGACTGTTCCAAATTTCTGTTGACGTTTGTATGTATAGTAAATATTAGTGGCAGCTTTGGAACCTCGTCGTAGATATTCTAGCAATTCTTTGGGGGGTGGTAAATTACCAAAGCTGTCATAGTAAATAACTTGTAAATTGCTCTTTTTGTATGCCACCCAATGGGTCCCTAACCCCCTGCTACTGCCTAAGTTAACAATAGCACATTCATAACATTTTGGACCACGTAATGGAAAAGTATCCCTCATATAAACCCCTATAAAATTTGGTATTTTCATTTGAAATGCATACTTGCTTATGTCGATATTGGATAGTGGTCTTTGGGGCAGGGATTCTATCAGTTTTTTGATTTGTTCATAAAGAGGCCTAAACCTGATCGGTATGGTTTTAAATGTATACCACCCCCCTTTTAGCATAGACTGTTATGTCCGAGGGTGATCTGTCTACTAGGTCTGATAGATCTAGCATGGTCTTGCCAAACACCTCCAACCTGGCCCTGCCCCCCAGCGCGGCCGGTACACCTGACGTGCTTTATTGTTTCGTCTTCTTCCACACAGAGTCGGCATTCGGCGTCTTCCACAAGCCCCATATTCTGTAGGTGTGATCTCAGCCGGCCCTGCTAGGATTTTCTTGGCATGTTCTATTCCTGGACTGATGTCATTCCAGTCCCGAAACGTTGCACTCCTAACCCATTCACAGAGCCTGTCCCTTGTGATATTTTTTGGAACGCTAAGTGTCGGTTCTGGGCCCAAAAATGGATTTAAACTCAAATCAATATTATCTTATAGTAACCTTCTTCTTCTTCTTCTTCGTCGTCTCTTCATGTCTGAAGAATCGTGACATTATGGCTATGTGCAGTTGGTGATTTTGATCTTCCATCGTTGGCGATCTTCCGCCTCTCGGAGATTTGATTGAAATGGCTGACCTGTAATATTTGCTATTTGGTCAAGCCATCTCGATGGTGATCGTCCTCTGGGTCTTTGTATTAGAAGAAAAATGAAAATCGTAAAACTTAAACAGAAACTAGATATCGAAAATATTGATAAAAAGGTGGGGTCCAGTTATGCTTCAAAATATAGAAGCCGTCATGGTCCGCTACTCCCTTTATCGATTCGTGGATTGTTAATAGGACCATCAAACTGTGGAAAAACTAATGTTATGATTACCTTACTTACTCATCCGTTGGGATTGTGTTTTGAAAATGTTTACATATATTCCAAGTCGTTGTATCAACCGAAATATGAGTATCTGCAGAAAGTTTTCACACCTATTAAGGGTTTGGGTTACTACACATTTAGCGATGCAAACAGTATTTTAGAACCATCTGATACTAAACCAAATTCTATCTTTATATTCGACGAATTCGATTCGATATTTATTCGGATCATGTTTCGCCTGATGTAACATTTAATCAATTTCAAGACATGTGTGCAAAGTGTTGGAACGACAAGTATGGTTTTTTAGTTATCGATAAAGATAGTGATTTAAACTCTGGAAGATATCGTGTAGGGTTCGATAGCCATATATTAATAGAGTAATCTCAATTAAAGCTCATTTGATAATTAAGCGATACAGTAGTAGGTCACAACTGAAATGAATGAGGAAATTAGTTTTAAACGTAAATTAGTAGAAGCTACAGATGCTGTTCGAAAAAAAATTAAACAAATTAAATCTGCACGCATACACGATAAAATGGAATTGGAGAAGTTTTACGAACCGATTAGTACACCTTTAACATCTATATCCAATGTTATTAAAAAACAAAATAGTTTGAAACCAAAATATGATCAAAGTGTGAGTACACCCACACAGACAGCATTTACGGAGCGTACATCAAAAGAAACGTCAACTCCATTGATAAAACCACGGAAGCCTCTCTGGAATGAATCGGGTGTTCACAGACACACGTTTGATGAAACGTTTGTTACACCGCCAACCTCAAATACTTCTGCAATGACATCTAGTGGCAATGACATTTCAGTAGAATCTCCGGACAGCGTAATTCAATCTTATCTAAACGGATTTACAGCTAAACCATCCTTATTTGACAATATTTATGGGATTCGACGTGAAAAGAAGAACAAATATGTGATGTATATGGGTAAAATGGAAATACGTTTTCCACCTGGTAATGTTGTTCTTGTGGACAAAGGTAATAAAATTAGTGAATTTCAGGGGAATTCTGAACTTTACGATCTGCTTTTCTTGAAAAATCCACCAGTATTGGGTAACGAAGGTGAAATGGACCCCGGAGTTGTCGAAAATTATAAATCAATTTTGCAGCTGACAGAAGCACCGTACACAGATTATAATAAAAAATATGGGCTGAGAGCTACAAGGTGGAGAAAGTATACAAATATCATAAAACCTCTAATGCAAGAAACTCGATTCGGTAGTGGGATTCAGAGAAAGAATTCAAAAGTTAGCCTACCACTCCAAAAACGTGTCGTTTCGGAAAATATGAATTATGTTATATTGGAATAAACCGAAAGAGTTAATAGATCGTTTACGATTACACTGGAGTTCAAAGATGGCGGGACACACCGGGCATGATAACGAAATAATATCGATAATTGAAGAACTCCGGGAAGAACGAATAGTTTATTAAGAAAAGCAAGTAGCAACTTTCATCAGTTGTCAAAGATACGTCTTTTAGAAATATGGAGGTTAGCCCAGAAAAGTTAAAAATTGTCAATGAACTTCATAGACCTGCTAGAAAAAATTTTCCTAGGAGACGTACAATAATTAAGGGTTATAGCGACTTGTGGCAAATTGACTTGGCTGAAATGCAGCAATTTGCTAGTATAAATAATAGTTATCGTTAGATATTAGTATGTATAAATTGCTATTCTAAATATATGTATGCTAGACCTATCAAGAATAAAACTGGAGTTGAAGTTACCAAAGCGATGAGGGATATTATTACAGAAGCAGGGTATGCGCCAAGTAATCTCCAAAGTGACCAAGGAAAAGAATTTTTCAATAGAACTTTTCAAGCTATGGTTAAAGAATACAGTATTAATCATTATTTTACATACAGTACCAAAAAACAGCAATTGTAGAACGAGTAATTAGAACACTAAAGAATTATCTGTATAAGGAGTTTTCAGCTAGGGGTTCATACAAATGGCTACAACTTTTACCTACCGTAATGAAGACGTATAATAATAAGAAACACCGCACCACCCAAATGAAACCAGTAGATGTTAATTCTAACACACATATTGACGCTTACAATCACATAAAAATTGTACCAAAAAAATTTAAATTTCGGTTAGGTGATGTCGTTCGCACAAGTAAATTTAAAAGCATTTTTGATAAGGGATATACTCCGTCATGGTCAACTGAACAGTTTAAAATTGCAAAGGTTAACATCACCCAGCCACCGACATACTTCCTAGAATCAGTAGAAGGTCAACCAATTATGGGGTGTTTTTATGAGGCCGAATTACAGAAGACAAAGTCCCCGGGTATTTATCTAGTTGAAAGAATACTGCGTAACCGGCAGAAAAATAAAATTAAACAATTTTATGTGAAATGGTTAGGCTTTCCATCCAGGTATAACTCATGGATTGATGCCTCAGATATTATTTAACATTTGGGCGATTCCACAAACAATACATTTTTTTGTTAATTGTAAAATGAGACATTTTTTAAAATATTTGTACTTTTATTTGTAGTATAATGCCTATAGTACATAACAAAACTAGAATAACTTAACTTTCTAATCTAGTGCTCCTTAAAAGTAGTCAGAACAAAATAGTTTTGGTTTTCACAGTGAAATTCCAAAAAATCGCTTTGTTTTATCAAGGTGGCTATGGATAAAAAAGCTGAGCAATGCGCTAACGCTGTCAGTTTTCTTTGCGCTTCTGTGTGAGTGATAGAATTATTGTGTTGTTACTCTTTCCTAGTAAGTATATTTTGTGATAAAATATTATAAGTATATCTAAATTTTATGTCCCGTTAGTAAACAAAATATACAATATATCAATTATATAGCGATACTTCAAGCCAAGAGGTTTTTACATAAGATAAAAAATACAAGTTTTGTGTGAACAAATTCTAATGTTTTAACTGTTTCTTTTTTAAAGGTTCTAGCTTTGTAGTTTTTTAAAATTAATTTTTGTCCCGTTAGTAAACAAAAATTATATTTTAGGACGGGAAAAATAGTTTCGAACGCAAACAAAAAATCAAAGCCTGTGTTTCGAATTACAGAAAAAAGATTTATGAAAATGAAAATTTAAAACAAAATTATTTGAAAAATTATGCTAAAAATCAGATAAAATACAGGAAAAAACTAAAAGATTTGGCCAAAAATAATATCGCATTGAAAGTAGAACATATTGCCCCATAAAACGGCTCAACGCCTTGGAAAAGCTGTAAGAGCGACAAATAAATCACTTCCTTTAGATAAAAATAAGAAAGTGGCCGTTTTAAGAAAAATTCTGGAAAAAATTGAAGCAAGTTTAAAAATACAAAATATTAGCAAGTTTACCAGTCCGTCAATTGATAACAAACGCAAATTATCACAGGAGACAAATGAAAAAATTCAACATTTTTATTTACGAGAGGATATCAGCAGGGTGTCTCCTGGAATGAAAGACCGGGTGAAAATAAAAAAGAGGCGATCATGTCGAATACGTTCCAAAAAGATACATACATGTATCTTACTATAAAAGAAGCCCTCCAGATTTTTACAGAAGAGAATCCAAATACTAAAATAAAACTAAGTTAATTTTACGAGCCCAGACCATCATGCATCCTGCTTAGCAGCTCAATGCCACATAATGTGTGTGTGTGCAAATATCATGCAAACGTTTTTTACATTTTGGAAGTTCTTCAGAAAAACATCACAACTTTTCCTAAAGACCACAAAAGTTTGATTTCTGAAATATCCTGCAATTGTACACAGGGATTTTGCATGCTGAACGAATGCAGTAAATGTAAGGAAATTGATTTAACCTTTTCCTGTTAGCTGATAGCAAGCTCACATTATTTCAGATCCGTTGATTAGCACCATATATTGATTAAAAAATAGTGAGATTAGAAAAAAATACAATTTTCAAGTGCTTTTAGGTTAAGGATTAGGCTTTGACAGTTTTTCCTATATGTTGATATTATTTGGTTGCATTAAATTAGGTAATTTTTGAATGTATTGTTTTAAAAATAATAATATATCCTGTTGGAAAAAACTGTCCCGTTAGTAATGTCCCGTTAGTAAACATAAATTACCACCAAGAACCTATACACCTGATAAGTAAATGAGAGTAATATGCTTAAATATTTTTTAGATGGGACCTTTACCATCCTATATTTTTACATTTTGTGTAAGGCATTCAAATTCACAGGTCTGTCCTCAGAATTATTTGAAAAAATGTCTGAAGTTTTTTGTCCCGTTAGTAAACACATTTTTTTGTAATATTTCCGCCAAGCTAATAAATATTCAAGTAATATTTTTTTGGCAAATTATTACTTAAAATCATTGCTAACAAATATTACAAGGTCATTGTTATATGAACGATATAAGATATAAATATTTTTCAAAAACATTCTATTTTTCGTTCAGTTTGTCCCGTTAGTAATCATGGAATCGCCCATTTATAATATACTTTGTAAAAAATAAACACATTTTTTAAATTGTATTTTATTTAAATAGACCTACATCTATTAGTATATTTTTATTTCGCTTGTGCTATTATATGTTCAGAGATATCCTTCAAAAGCCTGGTATCGTTAAACGTATTCAGTTGGTCTTCCAAAAGTGCAATCCTCGTCACGTATTTAGGCTTATCGTCTTCTATCTCAGATTCCATCTTTTCCAATATTAAAGTCATAAAATCTTTAGTTATTATACGAGTATAACGCTCTTGTAATTTATGTATCTTATTATCTGCATATTGCATCGTAACTGCGTCAACCTTATCTATCGGCTCACTTAGATTCATTATTCGTTTTCCTTGAATGTTATAATCTCCACTAGGTGTTAATTCATATCCCATTCCGGGTATGATGCGCAACACTTCAACTGTATCATGAATTTTCGTACGACCAAATTTGTCAATTGTGTTGTCAGTACGAGTAGACATCTCTAAACTAAACTGCCTTCTGTTCTTATTATCTGCATATTGCATCATAACTGCGTCAACCTTATCTATCGGCTCACTTAGGTTCATTATTCGTTTTCCTTGAATGGTATAATCTCCACTGGGTGTTAATTCATATCCCATTCCGGGTATGATGCGCAACACTTCAACTGTATCATGAATTTTCGTACGACCAAATTTGTCAATTGTGTTGTCAGTACGAGTAGACATCTCTAAACTAAACTGCCTTCTGTTCTTATTATCTGCATATTGCATCATAACTGCGTCAACCTTATCTATCGGCTCACTTAGGTTCATTATTCGTTTTCCTTGAATGGTATAATCTCCACTGGGTGTTAATTCATATCCCATTCCGGCTATGATGCGCAACACTTCAACTGTATCATGAATTTTCGTGCGACCAAATTTGTCAAAATTGTGTTGTCAGTACGAGTAGACATCTCTAAACTAAACTGCGATCTATGGGAGTACTATTATTATATGAATTGATTAATAAGTGGGTTAACACCCGCCTGTTGTTCAGGATTAATAATATGTTCAACTCTTTTTTCTAACATGATGATCCTTTGGATGTATTCTCTCGTTTTTTCTTCCACAGTTTTTTTCATCAAGTTTAGCATTTGCTCTACCACATCATAATTCAATATATTTGCAAATGCTTTGTTCAATTGAGCAAGTTCATTGTCAATATACTGTTTTGTTACAGCATCTGTCTTATCTCTCGGATGAGCGGCATTAGTTAAACGTTTTTGAGTTATGTCATAATCTCCATTGGTTGTTAATTTAAATCCTATTCCAGCAGCACCACGTATTGTACGCACTTTGATATTATATTTCTTGCGTCCAAACTTGTCAACTGTGTTGTTAACAGGGGCCATATTCAACTATAACTAATTTTTTTCCATAACTATTCTTATTTAAATATAATAAAAACAAAGTGATATTAGTACATATTTATTGAGAGCTTTTTTTACAAAATGTTTTTATAAAGAATTTAAAATGTGTGTTTCAGTCTTGGTTAGTTGCATCAACTTCCATGTTATATACTGTGTCATTCTTTCTTCTTGTGGTGATGGATCGGTGGTTGGAGAAATTGTTTGTTCATAGAGAATATATTTCTCCACTACATCAACTTCCATGTTATCCACTGTGTCAACACCATTCGAGGTGACACTGATTCCGTCATCAATAACCATATTATATGTTCTTTCTTCTTGTGGTGATGTTAATTAAAAAAATAATAATCATATAAAAAAATATGGTAATTAGTCTAAATTTAATATTTATGTGATTCGGCTCTTTCTCGTATAATTTGCCCCTTAAGGTAAAATAGTTAGATTAAAATAGCCAAACTGTACCTAACAACCCACGCCTTGACATATTTTCTTTTAAAATAATATCTTTCTTTATCCGCCGGTCCAGATTTGAACGGCCTTGCCCTGTTCGCTCATCAATGCAGGCTCTATCGACATAAGTACGTGTTGACAGGCAGGTTATTGAACCCATGTTGCTTCTAGCATGTCGTTTTTTCAAAGATGGGTCCCATATAAACGCGGCCAGAAGTATTTTCAATACTAAAAAATTACGCCTAATGAATAAAATGTGCGGTCAGCTACACTTTGGAAAGGTAAGGTCATTAATTTGCAATTTGTATAAATAATTTTTTTTACAATCTTTTTCATCAGGTGCGGATATGTACCCTTCATACCAGGAGATACTTAAATATAAAAAGTTGAGCTATCCTGTTATAAATTCTGATGATTTTACTGAATCTGAATCCAAAGTGGCTCTTCAGAATTTAGTTGATCCCACAGTAGAACGAATTTTAATTAATATTGCTGATCTGAATAGTATATGTGACATTATTGCCACACATAAATGGGTATGGATGGAAGCATTGGTCATTCGGAATTTAAGCAACGATTTATGGATCCAAAAAATTCCGATTCTACTGTATTTTGTACCAACTTGGTGCCTATTTCATTAAAATGTAGAGATGATGCTCAGGAAGATGTTATTTGGAGAAATGAAAATCCAAATTCTTCAAGGTATGATTAAAAATACTGAAGCAAAAGGGTATGAAGATTGTAAACCGGAAATTTTTCCTACCAACTACATCAATATGTTACTACATATCAAATTTTATCTAAATTTTGTCAAATTATTAGACTTAGACTAGAATTTGGAGGAGCCTAATCTATATTTTTGATAAATTACATTTTCAAATTTTAGCTTATGTCGACCAATGAGAATGGCTTTCTGCAAGGAATACTGTAATACAATTCTAACAAAGTATTCTAGAGTGATGAAGGAAATTGTGGAAATACAGGACAGTAAAATAAAAATTAATAATAGTGTAGAAGTCATTGTAAGACATAGATTCTACTGTACAATGGAAGATGGAATTTTTTTTTTATTAGGTGTTATAATTAATCAATAAAACAATAATTATTGGGCGCCAGGACATTCACTCAGAAAAAATAGATATCTTTACCTCAACTTAAATTTATTTATAATTAAAAAAATATTAGACAAGGACAGTAATTGATGGATGAAGTTTTTAAAATGAGTTAATACTTAAGAATAATAAGTAATCAAAATTTAAATGTATGACATAAAAAAAATAGTATCACTTGTTCTGTTGATTAAAAATCATTGACATATTAATATTAAATTATGCAAAATAAAGTTAAATAAGTACCTTAAACTAACGCAGTTCATGAACCTTGTTGTATGCGCACATAATTCCGTAAATCAATCAAAAGTTAATTAAATAAATATGTCAAGTGACACCACACAAAATACTTGACAAGATATTAAAATATATAAAAATTTGTATATTTAAAATTAAGAAAATTATATTTTAATAATGAAATTCAAAAATGATATCTAATAATTACATAATTAATTACGTAATTCGTCAACAGTAAGCGAATAGATTTGAAATGAGTTAATAAAAAAATATGAAATCTGGCCTGATTATCCGGTGCAATTCCAGGCTTTGGCTCGTCCTTCTGGATGGTGTGTGGACGCTAGGTGTGGGAGCTCATCCCCAATCTACCACAGCCTCGAACAGCCCCTTACAATACCACCAGCCATGTGGAAATCAAACATGGATCATAGATACAGGCTCTCGTACCTCAAACCACCAATCACGACATATAACTCGCCATGTAATGTACAAAATGCATTTTAGCAATTTTAGAACTTACCTCACGATGCTGAGGGTTTACTCAAAAATTAAACTCATGACAGGACAACCAAAACTACGTTTAGAAAATCTGTAAAGAGATAAGGTTGAACCAAAAGAATAAAAATGTGATGAAGATCAAACTTACCACCAAAATACCCATGAAAACTTAAAATTGATTCCTTCCCCAAATGCCAGGAACCATTAGGACTACATTACAAAGGTTAATAGGGTAAAAAGGTTGAAACTTTTTCGGGTGACTTCAGATAAGTATGTCGATGCTTAAGCAACAAAATCTGAATAAAAAATGGTGACTTCCGATAGTCAAAAAGATGCTCTAGTTCTGCGCCGACAAGGGCAAGTACGATCAACAGAGTGTCCGAAATTAGTCAGAACTAACTCGGTAGGCTGTATGTTGGGTTGCCAATAGTATCGTTTTATTAAAACGTTACAACCTATTGTACTTTTAGAGATGCCCTGTTTGTCTAGCTGGACCAAAAACTTTGAATAATTTGCCGAGCCAAATCAATGAACCTGTTTTGAAATTTGGAATATCCCCTTTGCATGTAAAAATTAACTCCATGGAATTTTTGCTGAGTTGTTCATACAAGTATGTATATTTGATGAGAGAATTAAACAATGTTAGTTAGATGAGAAGTTGCTGTCATGTCAGCAAGCATTATCCATTTATATTTAATTTATTTTTAGACTGGCCTCTACGAAGGAAGAACAAGAAACTAAAAAGAAAATAATACAAAAGCAGTTTAAAGAGAAAACTGGTTTAAACATATGTAGCATTTTATTTAAAATTCACACAATTTAAATAAATGTACAGAATTATTTTATTTAAACAATTCAAGTTTGAGTCCTCGCACCGAGATGGCATTCTAAGTATTGTTATTATCTTTTATTTTTTTACAAGTTTATTTCTGGATAGTTATTTCAGTCCGGTCGAAGTGGTTCGTCACTTTATTTCTGACGGTATAGGTATATACCTCGTGCCTACCTTTATCGCTATATTGGTGGTTGAAGCTGAACCCGATGGAATTATCGGCGTTTTTTTTTGGCATTTTTGAAATTTGTGTGGGAAATACCTTTTTTCTATTTGTACAGGGTTTTATTTTATGGTACGCATTTCTGGTGCCATTTTGCTTATTGTATCTGACAATTGGGCCACGTTTGTCCCTACAATATACCCGTTGAATAACGGAGGAATCTCCTGAATATACAGCATTTTCCGATCCTGTCTGTGTGGAGACGTTATAATAACGATCCAGTTCCAGCAGTTCACCACAACCAGCTTGTGACCAGAACGGATATAAAAGGCCAGATCATTTCTTATTATATAATTTAAGTTCACTTTAATGCTTTAAGCCCTTCAGGCATATTAGATATTTTATTACTTTAGAGTCACTTGAAATATTTTATTCATGTTATGCATATTTCTGATATCTACATAGTACGGTTTTTTTTAATATAAAGAGTCCCTATATTTTGGTACCAAGATCGCCAGACTTTTTGCGGAATAATTAATAAAATATTAATATTCAGAAGCGTGCAGATTTAACTACCATCTTGAGTGATCTATTTTAATACATACTATTTACCAACAAACATTTTCAAACGTCAAATTATTCATAGTCTTATTTTATTCTAATTAACATTTAATTATTAATTATACTTAGTTGTTAGTTTATCTCAGCGTTTCATTTGTGTAATTCCTAAAATAAATAATACCTATATTCTGAGTTGATTTCTCAGTTCTCAACTTAGAAGTTTTTGAAAGTAAATGGAAAACTGAGTGGCGCCCAGTATATTATAAAGACGTAATTATCACAATTTAATTTTCACTAGCTTACGACCCATTGCTCACCGGCGAACAGCTCCGTCGCATAGTATTAGTTGTTTTAATATTTTTTCTAAAAGAAAATTCTTATAAAAAAAAATTCCATCATTTTTTTTATAACTTCTAATGCTACACATAGGTAAACCAAAACCAGGGTTTGGTATTTCCCATGACGGAAACACAGCTAGGAGATTTTTTCAGAATTCGAAAGTTACATCTGAAATTATAGGGATAGAGTTACATATATATTAGTTTAATTTATTTTTATGAGATATATTCTATAGATAAAATAAAAGAAAATTACTTTTTTCTTGTATATAGTTAAAAATTATAAAATAAAATAATCTTAGAACAATCTTATTATAAATAAAAAAATCTTAGAACCCCATATATATTAGTTTAATTTTTTTCATTTAGGAGCATTGAGTGAAAAACCACAAGAAGCCCGCAATAAAGACTTTAAAAGATATCGTACAGACTTCTCAAGAAAGATTTCTCGGAAAGACACCTTAGAAGATATTTTTAACAGATTTATGTTAATATCTGATCCACTATTTTTTTCTTATTCAAGAAATTTCAGTTGTCATCAAAGACAACAAAAAAGGATGAAAAAATGTACACCTACCTCTAGATTTTCTCAATAAGAAAACTTCTGTCAACAATGCCATGATGGGTGTGGGGTATGAGTTCTGACGAAGACAATTCTAGTAGTAATGGTGAAGATGACGAAATTACTAATGAGTTTGAAGATGGCGTTTTTTTTAACTAGTGAATCATATTGAAAAACTAAATAAATTGACGTTTTTTAATGCCTTGAAACCTTAACTTTATGCTCCATAAAATCAATTACAAAATGACAGTCTTAACCAAAAATTAAGTCAATAAAAACACATGCGGCACTTTTTCACCATTTGGAACCACTGTGCGACGCGACGCATCAAAGTTCGCGATAAGCGCTATCCTTTCACAAGGAGAAATTGGAAAAGATTCCAATCTCATATGCTTCTCGAACTCTAAACACAGCTGAATGTAACTACTCTACAATTAAAAGAGAACTTTTAGCAATTGTCTGGACCGTTCAACATTTCCGTCCATATTTATATGGCAGAAAATTTATGATTTTAACAGATCATAGGCCCTTAACTTGGTTATTTAATTGTAAAGATCCTAGTAGTAGTTTAATACGTTGGAGATTAACTGGTTATAACTGGAGGATTTTTCCGAAATCCGATATACACCTGGAAAAATAAATTCAAAAGTCGATAGATTATCACGAAATCCAATACAAATTAATACTTTATTAAAACATCAAAATCAAACCAAAATTTATTTTGATTTTGTAAATTTCATTATGCAAATCAGGAAGTTCCGAACGTCTCTATAATAAAAGATAATTTATTTAAAAAGTTTCCAAATGCATTAATCTATTCAAAAGATCTAGATGATAGTAATATAGATGCAGAAAATTTATCACCACATTACGACCTTAATAAATTAAATATTGACAGTATAGACCAATACATAAAATCTAGAAACAAATAAATAATAATAAATCTCGAAACAAACTAACCGTTCTTATGATTTCAAAAAAAATCATTTCGATAAATTAACATATATAATGATCTATTCTATTCTTTACAAAATTTAAGAAAATATTTAAAGGAAAATAAACTTATTAATATTTGCATTAAAAAATACTGTTGAGTATAATCCGAGGGGCAAACCGCTGGTGGTATTTATTGCACAAACACTTGGTAATACTGGTATTTTTTGGTACTTTTGATACTAATTTGATATTTTTGGTACTAATTTGGTATTACTTGATAATAAACTGGTATTATTTGGTAATAAACTGATTTTATTTGGTATTAAACTAGTATTATATAGGTACTTTTTGGACATCTGGCAACGGTGGATGTGGATTAGACGGACGTGGCGACGCCCGGGAAGCTGATTGCATAATTTCTAGCCCATTGGCATTGAAAATGAGCCGCCTTCGCGCTTTTTATACGATCAAAAATTTTTGGTGTTGACCTATTTTATATGAAGTATTTTAAAGTTTGTATATTTAGTGTCCAAGGTAAGTACCTATAGGGAAATTAAAATAACTTTCGTTGCACATCATAATACTGTAACGTTTTAATAAAACGATACTAGTGGCAACCCAACATACAGCCTACCGAATTAGTTCTGACTAATTTCGGATACTCTGTTGAACGTACTTGCCCTTATCGGCGCAGAACTTTCGTGGCTTAGACTTTTTCGGATGACTTCAGATAAGTTGGTCGATAACTTTGACCAACTTAGTCTGAAGTCATCCGAAAAAGTTTCAACTTTTTAATTCTATTGACCTTTGGAATGTAGTCCTAATGATTCCTGGCATTTGGGGAAGGAATCAATTTTTAGTTTTCATGGGTATTTTGGTGGTAAGTTTGATCTTCATCACATTTTTACTCTTTTGGTTCAACCTTATCACTGTACAGATTTTCTAAACGTGGTTTTGGTTGTCCTGTCATGAATTTAATTTTTTAGTAAACCCTCAGCATCGTGAGGTAAGTTCTAAAATTGCTAAAATGCATTTTGTGCATAAGTTGTGTCGTTTCCAGGGTTTTACCGTCCAGTTACATGGCGAGTTATATGTCGTGATTGGTGGTTTGAGGTATGAGAGCCTGTATCTATGATCCATGTTTGATTTCCACATGGCTGGTGGTATTGTAAGAGGCTGTTCGAGGCTGTGGTAGATAGGGGATGAGCTCCCACACCTAACGTCCACACACCATCCAGAAGGACGAGCCAAAGCCTAGAATTGCACCGGATAATCAGGCCAGATTTCATACATATTATTTCTATTAACTCATTTCAAACCTATTTACTTACTGTTGATAAATTGCATAATTAATTATTTAATTATTAGATATCATTTTTGAATTTCATTATTAAAATATAATTTTCTTAACACGCAAATTTTTATATATTATATCTTGTCAAGTATTTTGTGATGGTGTCACTTGACATATTTATTTAATTAACTTTTGATTGATTTACGGAATTATGTGCGCATACAACAAGGTTCATGAACTGCGTTAGTTTGAGGTACTTTAATTTTATTTTGCGTAATTTAATATTAATATGTCAATGATTTTTAATCAACAAAACAAGTGATACTATTTTTTTATCATACATTTAAATTTTGATTACTTATTATTCTTAAGTATTAATTCATTTTAAAAACCTAACTTCATCCATCAATTACTGTCCTTGTCTAATATATTTTTTTTTAATTATAAATAAATTTAATTTGGGGTAAACAGATCTATTATTATTTCTGAGTGAATGTCCTGGCGCCCAATAATTATTGTTTTATTGATAACAATTATTATTGTTAATAATAATTGTTATCAATAAATAAAATAATAAACAATAATTATTGTTTTATTGATAACACCTAATAAAAAAATAAAAAAAACGAACCTACGCCTGCTCGCAAAGACAAAAAGCTGCCGTTTGCATTGTGCCAAGAAAACGTTACAATACAACCACCAGCAAACTACATAAGACGACGCATGGTGTCACTGATGACGTGCAACGGAAGTTGTTTTAATTTCCCTTTACTTAACAATAAAATTTACCTCGTAACATACATACTTAAGAATAATTACTTGTGTTTCGAGGTTAGGTTGCTGGCCTATTTGAAAAATAGGTTATTTTTACCCGATATTAATTGCCAAGCTTGTAATTTTTCAATGCATAAAAATGGTTTTTACGCAAAAACGGTACATAGCGTCATACGAAAAAATGTCAAGAAATTAAAGAACTCGCATCATGGAAACATAATATGGATCTCGTTAGAATTTCTTATTTTTCTTGTGCATATAATTATATTTTTGAGCTTATAAGTAAAAAATAGCGCAAATAACAAAAAATTCAATTACTTTTTATGTCTAGTTTTTATTTTATAAATTTTTGAAGTATCGATGTTAATGGAACCGTTAAAATTACTTTTTTAACGTGTCATGACAGTAGTTTTATTCGAGTTCCCAAAAAGTACGGTTCTAGAACGGTTCAAAACACTGGCATAATATTTTTTGCAACTTTTGACATGAATGATTGTCGTAATTGGACTGTCCGATAGTTTTAAACCGTTCTAGAACCGTACTTTTTTGGAACTCGAATTAAGCTTATATATTTTTCTGACCTATTTATCGTAGTTTGACATGAATAGGCCCTAAAGCTCCAAATATCTTAAATTCTTTAGATACTAAAAAGAATAATACTAATTTGGTATTTTTGGTTCTAATTCGATATTTTTTGGAAATAATTTGGTATTTTTGGTACTTTTTCCCAAAATTGGTATTTATTGTACACCATTTTTGGCAAGATATGTTTAATGAAACGATGATATACTATCTACTTTCAAAATCTATTACTGTAACTTTAGTTAACAAACCACGTTTTTCTCCTAAAACTAAGGATGAAATTAAAACTACTTTTAAAGAATGTCACGAATCTTCTTTAGCAGGACACGTTGAATTTTTCAGAACTTATATCAGATATAATACTAAAAGTTGGACAAGAATTTGTAAGTTTAATGTACGGACTAGCTGGCAGCAATGATATCAATGATGGAAGGTTCAAACTTTATAATATTTACATTTGTAAAAAGACTTTGGAAAAATCGTTCGATTTGGCTATTAATATATCAATCCAAACCATGTTTTTGGAAAGTAAAATGTAAAGCTTACCTGAACAAAGACCTGAAAAAGGGAGCATATAGTGTACTAACTGAGAAGTGGAAGGAAATAAATCCTAGCGCAGATTTGGATTACGTAAAGAAAAAAATTGATTCTCTACGGTGACTAAAAGTTGACGAATTAAGAAAAATACGCCAATCGAAGGGAACAGAGTCATCGGAAGATGGTGTATATGAACGTAAACTGTGGTATTTTGAGTTACTAACTTTCACTGAGGATCAAGAGGAAATACGAACCGGCAAGATTCCATCATAGGCATGTACTTATATAGAGCGAAACTAAATGGGCCCAACTCTAAATTCGTGGTGGGTTTAGATTTTAATAATTGAACCCTCATACTATCGTCCTAAGTCAGAGCCCAGTAAAGTTTTCAGTTGTCTAGTGGAAATTAAACGACTTGTAACCCACTGTGGCATGCGTAGTCACAGCTCGTTACAACACAACTTTCTAAACTCTACAGGCCGCTTTCAACTAAACGTAAATTCACCGATGAAGTATCTATATTACCATTTGGGTTTAATAAAGCTAGACATGTTACAAATGTTACTACTACTTGGCTTCGCAATTAGAAAATAACACATAGAGTCATCAACTATTAACAATTACTAACTACTCAGTCAGGATTTTAAAAAATACAGCTGTGCCACTGAACTACTGGATGGCATATTGCAAGTTGCCAATAAGGGTAAACTCACAGCTTTGATCTTGTTAGACTACTCAAAAGCATTTGATAAAATGAATCGAGAATTGTTGTTCCATATCCAAAAATACCTTGGATTTGGTTACGCGGTAATCAGTCAACTCCCTAGCAAGTTGTATATGGTGTACCAGAAAGTTTGGTCAACTACTTTTTACTTTATATACATCAAAACTATTCACTGATGATCTTGAATATTTATCAGAGCATCATTAAAACATGACCTATAAATTAACCCTAAAATATGTCAGGTAATGATTTTTAATGAAACAAACTTTAGAAAAGTATCCAAGGATACTGATTGTATTAGTCTCTTTGAATGTGGTAGACAATGATTCAGTTATTTAAAAGTTTACACTTGATAACGGTCAGTGATCCTTCTGACCGAAACGTTGTGTTAATCACAATATATAAAGACAATGGTCCGAAAGTCTATATTTTCAATGAGTGGGGGTTTGGTTTGGTTTGGTTTGGTTTTCAAAGGTACATTCAGGGTTATGCTGTAAGGACATTGACTTGATATCGACGTTGAAATAATTTCAATATAAAATTGACACTCATTTCAATATTGAAAAAAATTGGTATGCACTAAGGACACTTGAAATGGATATGTTGAAATTTTAATTTATTGAAATGCAATGTCAACTTTTGATTTGGCAACGTTGCTTTGTCCAAAGCCGTGAACATAAATAAGAGTAATATTTATCCACTAACCTCAAATTTTCCCGCGTTTTTAAAAATTATATGGTGGTAATATGGTGTACGGTTTAGGTACTCCCTGACTCTGGTGTTAAATTAGAAGCAGAGTTAGAAGTAAAGTTATATTTTGCCGCCTAGGAAAGGGAAGTCGACATTACATTTTTTAAAGTACGTAGTTCCTCATTCATTTCATAAGTTACTATGAGTATCATTAATTTGTTTAGGCATGTAATTTTTAACACGTATTCAGTAGTCTGATCCGGTACCAAAATGTAAGGGAAAGGCGGGAGATTTGGGACGTGTTTGGTTTGGGACACTTTTAAATTTACCGCTAAAATATTTTACGGTGGTTCTCATAAATACACACCAGGCGGCTTCAAGTCGTATATTTACCACGTTGTTTTAGCATATAGTCTGTGGCCAACGCTGCCGTGAAAAGGTAAAACCTAGTAACCCATTTCTCAGAAGTTTGCAGGGGAGCGAATAGTATTTCAAGGTATCGCCATAAGAATAACAATAAAACTAGATTTTTGTTTTATAACTTATAAGGGGTTTTCTAGCATGATTTTTTTTGTATTTTCGGTTATTTTTCTCATATATACCGTATTTTAAAAAATATTGGACTACTTTTTTTCTGAATGAGTCATGACATTTTATTATGGAAAAAATAGTAAGTCAAGTTACTATTTATATATTAATAAAAAATAATAACTTTACAGAGGACAAGAAATCTTGGACCAAATCTCAAGATCTGCCAACTAAATATAGAGGGAATAAGCTGGGCTAAATGCCAAGTTGTTCATAAAGTTTTAGTTAGTAACGATATTGACGTCATTGCCATTCAGGAAACCCATAAAGAAAACGAAGACCAGTTTACGAAAAGAGGCAGGATACCGGGATACGACCTCATTGGAGCCACATACCACCACGCTTACGGGGTCGCAACCTACGTCCGCTCATCTATTGTCTACGTGGGAGATTTCAACAGCCACCACACGCTGTGGAAATACAGGAATACAGACTACAATGGCGAAATATTAATGAACTGGGCGGATGTTAATAATACATACTTAGTGTTTGACGCTAAACAACGAGGATCTTTCAAATCTGCAGCATGGAATCAGGAATACAACCCTGATCTATGCTTTGTAAGCACAAACGATGACAATACACCATTAAGAGCAACCCGTAGAATTCTGGCAGACTTCCCTCATAGCCAACACAGACCGGCTGTTATAGAGATTGGCATATGCATCCCACTTATTACATCTTTTCCACGACCAAGAGGGAATTTCAAGAAAGCCGACTGGGAGAGCTACTCTAACAGACTCGATAAATGCATAGGCTGGATCCCACCAAGAACCGAAAACTATCAGAGGTTCATAGGAGCGATTTTCGCAACAGCAAAAAAGACCATACCTAGAGGATTCCGCAAATAATATATTCCGGGATGGAATAATGAATGTGAGGAACAATATAGGACATTTCTTGAGAGTGGAGACAGAGAAATGGCTGATGAACTGTTGCATAGACTGGATGTAGCCCGCCAGGTGCGTTGGACAGAAACAGTTAGCAATCTAGACTTCAAAAAATCTAGCAGGAAAGCGTGGTCACTCTTAAGAAAACTCGGCGAGGGCCCAAAAATTGCAAGAAATGATCCGGAAATACACCCAGACAGAATTGCCTCCCACGTCGTGTCCACATCAAGAGCCCCACGGGATAGAGCCCACTCAACTCGTATTAAACACGAACTTAAAACTTTAAAAGCCAACAGTCAAGAACAAACCGAGTTTTCACGCCCTTTCACCGCAGACGAAGTGACAGAAGCGCTGAGGGACACGAAGGCGGGAAAGGCACCAGGGCCTGATGGAATCTATCAAGAATTCCTCCTGAACAGCGGTAAATATACAATAAAATGGCTAGCCCATTTCTTTACGAACATCATGGAAAAGGGAACCATTCCGAGCGTAATGAAAAAGTCCAGAGTTATCGCCATCCTCAAACCAGGTAAGCCAAATGATGACCCGAAAAGTTATCGCCCAATAGCACTGCTAAGCGCAGTCTATAAGCTTCTTGAGAGACTCCTCCATAATAGAATCGGGAGCAAAATAATGGAAAGGGTCCCCATTGAACAAGCCGGTTTTAGACCAGAGAGAAGCTGCACAGACCAGATCATGTCACTCACAACCCATATTGAAGCAGGCTTCCAGGACAATCTGAAAACATCAGCAGTATTCGTGGACCTCTCTGCAGCGTACGACACTGTGTGGAGACATGGACTACTCTATAAGCTTTACCAGACAATTCCATGCAAACAAACCCTGCAACTCATTGATAACATGCTTACTGGCAGGGCTTTCGGGTTATTTTGGGCAGCAAAATGAGCTCTTCAAGGACGCTTAATGACGGTCTCCGCAAGGATCTGTCCTGGCCCCGCTATTCTTCAACCTTTACATCTCCGGTATGCCCGAAATCAGATCTCGGAAGTTCGGCTACGCGGATGACTGGGTACTAACCACGCAACATCGCTCCTTTGGGGAGACGGAGGCAACCCTCTCCTCAGACTTGGCGAGCCTGGGAACATATTTCCGTAAATGGAGACTGAGACCGAGCCCCAATAAAACGGAGACGGCGTGCTTCCATCTCTCTAACAAGGCAGCGAATAGACAGCTCCAGGTTTACTTCGAGGATGCATTACTGCGCCACAATACACACCCGAAATATCTTGGTGTCACCCTAGATAGGACACTGACCTATAAGAGGAACAACATCCTTCATAAACTATGCGGTACCTCATGGGGCTCTACCGCTGATACACTAAGAACCTCAGCACTTGGGCTAGCTTACTCAACTGCAGAATACGGCGCACCGATCTGGCTCAACAGTGCGCATACCCAAAAGGTAGACACACAACTAAATGAGACCATGATGATAATCAGCGGAACGCTAAAATCGACTCCTACCGATTGGCTACCAATATTGAGCCATATACCTCCTCCAGATTTCCAGCGCAAGGCAGCGCTTCTCCGAGAATATAAACGTATACAAAGCAACCCTCAACTTCCCATACACCAGGATACGGATAAAGCATGCAGAAACAGATTACGATCCAGAACACCACCTATAAGAACTGCAAGAGAACGGCACACGTCACAGTTTGACCCCATAGACTCTTGGGAACGAAAATGGACAGACAACCGCCCCCCGCAAGGCAGAAATCTTCTTTGCATAAGAATGAAACCTCCTGCCTTCGAATAGCACCGTAAAATATGGACATCACTGAACAGAATACGCACCAACCATGGCATATGCGCGGACTCATTACACAAATGGGGTAGGGCGCAATCTGCGAGGTGTGACTGCGGAGCGGAAAAACAAACCATTCTACATATGGTGATGGAATGCCCAAATACAGCATATGAGGGAAACTTTGACGACTTCCTGATGGCAACTGACGCCTAAATTGACTATATATACAATTTAAATGTTTGTTTGTGAATTGGAATAGTTTTTATACACTTTTATGCATTCTATGTCATGTGCAGCCATACGATAAATAAAATATTTACAGAGGGAAAACGGTATAAAATATTCTATAGGGAAATTAAAATAACTTTCGTTGCACATCATAATTCGACCACCAGCAAACTACATAAGACACATTTTAAATTTTATACATATACTGCTACGTGTTAACGAAAAATCCCTTATCTGAAGTGGTGAATAAGTTAAGTTCTAGTTTGTTAATACTTGAAAATTGGGCACTTTATATAATAAAAACTATAAACGCCAGATTTACACTTGCGGTGAAACTTAATTTCATTATAATTCCAAAAAAAACAAGGGAAGGTGTTTTTGATTCTCATTTAGTTGGAAAATATCTTTATCTTTTTAATTACACACTTGAATTTCAATTGTAGTTAAAGCGTTTTTCATCATCATGGCAGTATAGTATTGACATCTTATTCTCTGGAAATATCCATTGTTTTTAAACATGTTTGTTTGAAAAGAAATCCGGAAGTGTTTAACAAAAACTTCTTCCTTGTTTTAATTTCCCTTTACTAGCTTTTTCCACATGTGACAACAACCAATAATTATTTTTTTATTTTACTTATATTGTTCTACAATGTTTTTCCAATTTAAGTTCCTTCTGCACTACTTATTTGGCGGGAAAAATTACCGTTAGATAGACTTGCTACGTTATTCCATTTGAATATTGGTGTCAACCAGTTGCATTTAATCAGCTGAATGCGTAACATCTAGTGATGGGTTGTTATTTAACTATCTGTTATTTTATAACAATTATTTATAAATAACATATCGCAACCGTTACTACTTCTAAAAAATAACAGATATAAAATAACGACACGTAGAGATCGACCGCTCGTGAAACGAAGTCGGCGCTCTGAACCGCCACGAAATTCTATGCTGCTCGAAGCAATTCCAAAAAACTAGTATGGATGGAAAACATGTTATTTCGACAACCATCGATACAGGCGGCGAGATACAACGGACAACGGAGTGGGGAATGCGCTACGGCGAACGCAGCTGCATCGGTCGATGCCGTCGATGGTCGTGTTGGGCGTGCAACAGCTTAAAGGTGGCCGCACATTTCCTACTATTCGATACGATTGTCTGAAACGATTATCGGATCCGATTATCTGACGCTCAAATATACTATAGGTTATTTAACTATATCGCACACTTACGATCCGATATCGGATCGGACGTCCGAGTCGGATGCTTGGCAGTGCGTCGTACTGGTCGGACCGACAAAAAATCTGATCCGACAGCCGGAAGGTGTTCTATGCATTGTTTTTGTATATTGTACGGCAAACATACGATTATTTTTGTCAGTTTTGATGCGTGAGTTGCTCAGTGCAGGCTTCTTTTATTATTAATTAGTTATAAAAAAATATAAAACGGAAATATTTTGTCGGCAGAGTGCGGTAGTCGTCCGATTCAAAATCGTTTCAGATAGTCGGATCCGATAGTAGGAAATGTGCGGCCGCCTTAAAAATAATAGGATATAAAAGGAGCAGCTTTTTTGAAACAGTTGCGGGCATAACGCCTGGCGATCGAGATAACACGAGTGGGAAAGGAACGCTGCTGCATCGGTCGATTGTCGATGGAGGCTCGCAACGGGTTGGAGAATAACTTATAGAAAATAAGCAGTCATTTTAGATACGTTGTTTTTAACCTGTTACGAGCATAACAGGCGGCGGTCGAGATAATCGGAGTGGGAAAGGAACGCTGCTGCATCTGTCGACTGTCGATGAAGGTTCGAAACAGGTTGGAGAATAACGCATCAGTTGTTTTAGATACATTGTTTTTCAACCTGTTACGAGTATAACGGGCGGAGGTCGAGATATTATGGCGCTGTATGTTTCAATACTTAGTTATTAAGTTTCAGTTACTTAGTTATTTTTATTAATATCTTTAAATATATACTTTCATTGTTTTTACATTTTAAAACTCTTCAAAGACAATTTTACTAAGATTCACTTTAAGAAATTGTGAATGGTGCTTAGAAATTTTGTGATTAATTTATTTATTATAAATTATAATAATGAGAAGTACGTAATAAAAAATGGAAATAACAATTTAATTAATTATTTAGTAGTATTATTTTTCTAAAGAAATGCTTTAGAAAATTTTTTTGAGTTTTTTTGAGAAAAATTTTCCCAGCGTTAAATTATTACAATAGTTGCAAAGTAATAATTTTTTTTTATAATCATATAAAATATATTACCATCGGTATTTTTCACCACTGTCTAACACTATTACTGTTATAGATGGTGATAAGAATAAAAACACTATGTTAAGAAATGTCTGTTTAAAAGGTAGCAAACACATTGAGTATAATATCACAAAAACAAATTTACTATCTAGAGATAATGATACAACAAACAATAGATACTAAAAATACACTAAATAAAGATATTACTTTTCAACTACTAAAACATGTAAAGGTTAAATTATACAGACTTCAAATTATTTGGAATCGCACTAAGAAAAATTAATCTTTTGAAATACTATAATTAGATATTACCCTTGTTTATACAGTATGTCCCCGGATTGTCTTTATAAGAGGACACAAACTTTTTTATTATTGTCATTTTGAGAAAAATGTATTCATAAAAATTTTTGCTTGTTCTATGGTTAATCCTGTTTATACTTTTCCCAAATGGTTGTGATGGTGGTTGAATTTTTTCTAAGTTCTAAAAATAAAAAGGCGTTTCTATGGTAACATAATTTCGATTTCGAAGAACGCGTTTTTCTCAAAATGTCAACAATAAAAAAGTTGTTCCTCTTATAAAGACAATCCGGGGACATAAGTAAACATATTCAACAACTTTGAGATGCAAAAAACAACAAATCTTTAATTATCTTTTGATATTTTAGTATTATAAAAATATAATGAAGATCTTTATGAATTTAATCGTAGGTAGATCGGAATGTATAGGTATAGACGAGTGGCGGCATTTTAGATTTTTTTATATCGCAATTTGTAAACATCGGTTATTTGTAAACAACCACCGTTTTTAGAGAAGTATTTTAGATAACAATCGATATTTAGAAATGTTTTGACACCCTGGAAATTCGACCACCGAGCACGTCATTGTTGCAACTTGCAACTGCGTTAATACGCCTGGCGGTGACCGCCTCATACCCTTTCAGATATTTAGCAATAAAATAAAGAAAACTGTTATTTTTAAGCTGTTATTTTAAGCTGTTTATTAAAAATAACGATAACAGTTTCGACTGTTATCTAAAAATAAAATTTTTGACCATCGCTAGTAACATCGCGTGGGTGGTCTAATGAGTGATTTGCAGCTCTAAACAAGCCATTTGAGAATATCTGCGTTTTGTGGCACGAGTGTATTAGTGACCGAAACGCTGAAGATGTTGCTTCCAGCTACTGTGCGGTGATACAACGTACGTCTGCTGACATTAAACTGTAACGCGGAAAATAAAAACTGGAAGTTATACGCAGCACTAACATGCATTGTTAATGCCGAATGGGGCCCAACATCGATAACACTAAAATATTTCGAAGCTGGACATACCTTTATGAAGGCTGACACAGTATATGGACAAATTGGTAAAGCATGGAAGAAAATAAATAATATTTATGATATTCCCGATTTAAATGAATTAATACTTCAAACTTCTCGACAAAATAAAACTTTATTACTAAACTGCAATGAGTTTTATCAGTTTAAAGAGGGATGTAAAAATAGTGGAGTTTAGAAAGGGGTCGAAAACCATGTTTTATAAAAAAAGGCACACAGACAGCGAGTTTTTGTCTTTCGATTTTTTAAGGCCGAAGTTTGATTTATCAATACCTCAAACTAGACACTCTGATAGAGGAAACAAAAGATACTTACCGACTTGGTTTCAAAAATGCCTGCTGTAAAACGGATTTTTTGACAAAATTTATCGACATCAAAAGATTCATCCGATCTTCTTTCGAATCAAAATTAACACGAGTCAAATATATTGGTATATTTGACTATAGCAAAGGCGAAATACCCATAAAGGATTTTTTTGGAAAGAAGTTATTTTATATTGTACTTTATAACTTAAATCTAGGAATACTATTATAGTCAAATATACCAATATATTTGACTCGTGTTAATTTTGATTCGAAAGAATATCGGATGAATCTTTTGATGTCGATAAATTTTGTCAAAAAATCCGTTCAGGCGTCCAAATTACACTATGGATTAAACAGGAAAGCAGCTCTTAAATTGGCATACAGTTTTGCAAAATGTAATAAAATTGTTTACCCAAAAGCCTGGGATAAAAGTAAGAGCGCATCAATAGATTGGCTACGAGGATTTTATACCCGAAACCCCAATATATCACTGAGGAAACCAGAGGCCACCAGTTTAAGCAGGTCAACTAGTTTCAACAAAACCAATGCTGATCAGTTCTACAAACATTTAAAAACTATAATGGAGGAAAAGTTGATTAGACCAGATGATATTTGGAATATCGACGAAACGGGACTGTTCATAAACCAAAATACATACATATTTCCAATGGTTAACTCTCGAGAGATTATGTTAAAGGGTTAAGTTAAAACACTATTTTAAACTTTGGTAATACTAATACTTTGTTTTAGGTGGTCCCATTTGCTGTAAGGGTGCGGCTCATCCCAGTGGTTGGATGACCGAAGAAAACTTTTTAGCCTTTTTTAAACACTTTCTGCAATACGCCAAGCCTTCCAAAGATCGGCACATATTAGAAATTTTCGATAACCATGACAGTGACATCCAAATAGACCTAATAAATTTAGCAAGAGAGAATAATGTAATTTTGCTTACGTTACCACCGCACACAAGCCACAAATTACAGCCCCTTGATGTAAGTGTTTACGGGCCATTTAAAACGTACTTCAATACAGCAGCGTCAATGCTTAGACACCCAGGCAAATTAATATAAATATATGACATACCTGAACTTTCAAACGCAGCAATGGGGAAGGCATTTCCTCATAACCAGCGTTACCCCTTTAACGAAAATACATTTACAGATGTCGAGTTTTTGGGATCATATGTTACAGATCGCGAGATACCGTCTTCATCGACTAATGTTATAGATAGCGAGATGCCCTCTTCATCGACTAAATCGACTGATATGGACACAGAAGTCGCCTTATGGAAAGATGATAATTATAATATTATAATCCCTTAAATAATTCTGCCATATCCAAAAGCAGCACCACGCATTAAAAAAAACACGGGTCGGAAACAAGGAAAAACAAGAATTCTTGAAATGAAAACAAGAAAACAGAAACACCAGAGAAAAATGAAATAGAGGAACAAAAATCAGCTAGGAAACGCAAAAAAGAACTAAAAGGCAAGAGGGGCACTATAAAAAACTTAAGTTAGGATTCGGAATAAAAAGAAAAGCTAACGAGAGTTCTTCCGACGACGAATGCTTTAACGAAACAGACCTTTGCAAAGACAGCAGCTCAGACTTAGAATTTACCAGTGACGAAGAGTTAGATTTGCCTAAAATTAATACTAAAGACAGGAAGTTCTGTACAGCGGAATATCTTTTAGTCAAGTTAGAAGTGGAAGGGAAAAAAGAATTGTGTGTACATTATACTGTGAAAGTTTTTTAGATGCTATAAGTTCCACCCACAACAAAATTAAAATATCTTTATTTTTTTATTTGTGTTATTTTATATCTTAATTTTATTTTCCTGTCGAAGAGAACATATACGAGATATCAATAGAGCGCGTTGTTGGAAAGTTAAATGAACCCATTTGCAAACGATCAAGCAAAAGGAACAGTAAATACTTACATTTTCGCGAAAACTTGAATGACTTTGATAATGTTCGTTAACTTTGATTAATGTACCAAACCTCCCAAGAGGGTGATCCAAACCTCTCTCTCTCTCTCTCTCTCTTAGGGATCATTGGGACATTTATATTTTTTTTAAACGTTGTTTAAAAAAATGTTTATTTTTTTGTAAGAATAAAGTTTGATTTAAGTTAACAAATAGCTTTGTTTTTATATGCCAGACTTTCAGGTTCATAATTGAATATAATACATTAAAACTCCGCCCTTAAAAAAAACGTCCCGAACCTCCCGCCTCTCCCCTACTCATGATCAATTTTCGTCTATTAATGGTTATTATTAAGAATCATGAGGATCACGAATATATAAGAATTATTTATTAAATTCCATTCTAACATAAACTTTGATGATACTATGGGTTGAGCTTTGAGCATGTTGTGTTTTCTGTATAAGGAGTAGGAGCAGGACCTAGCAAAAAAATCACAGAATTACTTTTATATCAGTAAAAAAAATGCATGTTTTATCTTTATTTAGATGCCACCAAAAAAAGCAAATAGCGGACAGTTCTCAGACCTAGTGTCTGAGAACGACTGTATTGATGGGGAAAAGGTGCACCCCCGAAGTAAAAAAACTAGCATGGGAGGAAATAGCGGTTAAGCTAGATGCAATTTGGGGAGTGGAGAAGAGTGCTGATGGTTGGAAAAAGGTGCAGTAAAAAAAATTAGCTGAAGAATATCATGTGAATAATATTTTGTTCAACTGATCTGAAGTATTAATTTTAGGCATTCACTAAATTTAAAAGCCATATTAAATTAAAGATTAGGACAACAAAGTCGCTGAACGAAACGGAAAAAAAGTGTGCCGAGATGTCTGGTATATTTCCTTGTTGTAGTGGAACTGTGTCAGTAGTTGTAGTTGGGGATGAATAATAACATTGGTAAGCTAAATTTTTTTCAAATTCTTTCTCCAAATCGCAAGATAAAATATGTAAAAATAATTTGAAAGATCTTTTTGCTTACTTTAGAATAAAAACCACTTTAGTCTTTATGTATATTATTAACTATTTTTAAGTGATTGCTTTTAGCATAAATATATATTTTTAATGAGGAAGAAGGTAGTTAATGAAGAAGAAAATGTCGCCGAAGGACATGAATCAGATGACCATGACGATGAGGAGTTACACCTGACTGAGGACACTGGGGAGCTCCAGAAACCTAGAACAGCTTCAGAAAATGTTGCTCCACCAAAGAAAAAAAACTGTTAGACAAACTCAAGGTAACTATCAAGTAGACCAGGGTACCTATTCTTGATCACTCGTACCCTCATATATCACTCGTACCTCCGAGAAAGCTTTAAAGCTATACAACGTATAGCAACATGGGTTTATTGTATGACGTGTAACGCGTATAAGCAAAGTTTCGAACAAGGTTAAGAATAGCTCCCCAGGCATACAACGTGGTCCTAAAAGATGGGCCATAGACAGTAATAATCCATATTCATATATGTTCCTTACTTTAGGCACAATAGGGCCTACTGGCCTCGGTGGAGGGTCCCACCTGGTACCACTGGCGTAGCTTGACAACTGGGGCATCAGTGCAAAATATTTTTTGGGACCCCTGAGTAAAAAACTAAATATAAGTAATATATATATTTTTTAAGAAACAATAAACAATTGTGTATGTACCTATTTGCGTGTGATTTATTTTATAAAATCATGACGAATTTAATCTATTATTAATTTAACAAATTCTTTATCAAATTGTACTGAAGCTGTGGTTGGTTCCTTCTGAAACATCGTTGAAATATTAGTATTTTAATAAAACACGCTTTTAGATGTATCAAAAAACTTTTAATAAGAGTAACTTTAACTCTACATATATGTTTCGGCTTGTTAGGCCTTTTTCAAGAGATTTTGAAGAACTAATCGTCTAACTACACTGTAACTGTATATGTTACCTTGATATATGTGGATTGTATAAATAAATGAACTGCACTTGTATAATATAACAACTATATTAATTTAAAGAATAATACTAAATTTAAGTGAACAGCAAATAAAAATCGTGGTGGTTGCACCAAGGAACAAAAGCAAAGTGAAAAGTAATTTTTACCCGTCTCGCACCCTCGAACGGGATTTAGGTACAGAAGCGCCGTTGCCACTTCTATTCGAACGGACATAAATTCATGGAATAAACCAAACTTAAAAATACATTGATTTACATTTTACATACGTAATATATGCCGCCATAAAATAATATATTTCAACAAACAAAAAAATATTACTGAATAATATATACAAAAAAAATAAAATAAACTAAAATATAAATAAGTCATTGAGATGGCAAAACACACAGTTTAGTGATAGCACGTTTGTACACCGCACCATCGGCACATTGCACATTAACTAGACGGATTACGCCGTCTGGACCAGGGTGGAGCTGGATGATTCTCCCAGTTTTCCATCTATTCACTGGAACATTTTCCTCCTTAATGACTACTAAACTGCCAATTTTTAGTAGTTCTGAGAACGACTTTTTCCATTTTAGACGGGACTGCAACTCGGAGATGTACTCTATATTCCATCGCTTCCAGAAATGTTGGATCATGGCTTGTAGATGTTCGAATTTTTTAAGTCGTGCTTCCGGGATTGAAGTATGGTCTGCTTCTGGAAGTGCTGTTAATGGTCTTCCCACCAAGAAGTGACCTGGAGTGAGCGGCGTAGGATCTTGAGGGTCCGATGAGAGTGGAGATAATGGTCGGGAGTTCAGAGCCCCTTCAATTTGAACTAATACTGTGCAAAGATCTTCATAAGTAAGAGCCGAATCACCTATAACGCGTTTCAGATGGTATTTGATGCTCTTGACCCCAGCTTCCCACAAACCTCCAAAATTAGGCGCTCTAGGCGGATTAAAATGCCAAGATTTTACTTCAGCTGACAAAGTTGAGGATATTTCATCAGCACTGGATTTTAACTTGTTAAAAAGTATGGCGTTAGCCCCGACAAAATTAGTACCATTGTCTGAGTAAATGTGTCGTGGCTTACCTCGCCTTGCAATAAACCGTTTTAGTGCAGTAATAAAAGAGGTTGTTGTCATGTCGGTAACGACATCTAAATGTACACATTTAGTGCTCATACAGATAAATATTCCGATATAAGATTTTAACATTTTTGGATTTCGCGTTTTGCGATCTCGTATAGATATTGGCCCAGCATAATCAATGCCAGTATAAGCAAAAACAGGTTGAAACGATGTAACACGACATTCCGGCAAATTTCCCATTTGATAAAATTGTGCTACTGGTTTTGCCCTGAAACACACTACGCAACTTCTTACTATAGTTCTACAGACACTACGACCTGCAATAGGCCAAAATCTTTGTCTAATTGAATATAATAACTGCTGTTGACCACAATGTAATAATTTTAAATGTTCGCGTCTAAGAATTAATGTGGTTAAAGGATGTTTATTATGCAGAATGATCGGATGTTTCTGCTCTGCAAAAAGGTTTGCCTTTTGTATTCGTCCTCCTACTCTGAGTATACCAACTTCATCTACATATGGATTTAAACACAAATATTAGCAGAATTTGACACATTTTTTCCTTTTAATAAGGTATTAAGTTCTTTAGGAAAAGACTGCCCTAGGGCTATTCTTATCAGACCTATAAGCGCATTTTCAAGTTCTTCAGGTTGAATTGGACCAGAGATGACACATTTTGACTTGAGGCGCCGGAAAAATCGATAGCATAAAGCTATAACTCTTTGGTATTTTAGTAGAGACGGATATCGACAGAAATCAAACTGATATTCTTCGCTTACCAAAGCTACGTGAGTCACCAGCTTTTGTTCAGGAATGTCGCTAGGAAAATCAACAAGACTGTTTATGATTGGATTAGAAAATAATAAAATCGGACCTTTCCACCACTGTTCTAAATCACGTAAGTATGAAGCGGAAACGCCACGGGATGGACAATCTGCAGGATTATTTTCCGACTGAACGTGATACCAGGTTTTAGGATCAGACAAATTTTGAATTTGTGTGACTCTGTTAGCCACGAATGTTTTCCAACGAATAGGACAACCCTGAATCCAACATAAAGTTATGGCTGAGTCTATCCAATGGAAATATTTATCGATGTGAATATTTATCGATTGTTTAATCTTCTCTACTAATTTGGCAGTTACATAGGCCGCGCAAAGTTCTAAACGCGTACAGTTATCCTCTTCAGAGGAGCTACCTGAGATTTGGATGCCATAAGATAAGACGAAATATATTTCCCAGATGTTGTTAAACACACCATGTAGACACAACCATCGTAAGCCTTTTCTGACGCGTCTGCGAAAGCGTGAATCTGCAAGACCTCCCAATTATTGCCAAATACATGTCGAGGTGTACTAACTGTGTTTAGAACTTGCAAATCGCTATAGAATTTTAATCACCTTTCAGCAAGATATTGTGGAACCGGATCCCACGATAATTTTTCCTGCCAAAGACTTTGTAGAATTAACTTCCCAACTACTACAAAAGGACCCAGTAAACCTAGTGGGTCAAATATCTGACTTGTGACGGACAATATTACACGTTTTGTAATTTTTCTAAACGACGAATCGACTTTAATCGAGTAATGAATGTTATTGAAATGATCTTCACAATACTGTTCCGATTTTGACATTATTTTGTGATGCCCTTCACAATCCTCTAATTCCCAGAATTTCGCTAAAGTATCTTCAATCTTTTGTTCTACAGAAAGACATGCCAACAAACTTGTAGGAGGATTACTACTATACGAATTGGAATTACCACTCACAATCCAGCCTAATCTAGTTTTCTGAAGAACTGGCATACCAGGACTACAAATCTGTTTCATTAGCAAAATCCTAAAGAAAATATCATTAAATAATAAAATATCTACAGGTTCGCGTACATTAAATTTTTCATCTGCTAACTTCAAGTTACTGGGAATATTCCATCTAGATATGTCAAAACAAACAGACGGTAGTTCTTGGGTTATTTTTGATATTACTAAACACGGAATGTTTTAGCAAAATCCTAAAGAAAATATCATTACCTAATAAAATATCTACAGGTCCGCGTACATTAAATTTTTTATCTGCTAACTTCAAGTTACTGAGAATATTCCATCTAGATATGTCAAAACAAACAGACGGTAGTTCTTGGGTTATTTTTGATATTACTAAACACGGAATGTTTTCTTTAAATTCATTATTTACATTTGACATGACTGTAACATTTACTTTAGAACTAGATGTAGTAGACAATGTTTGACCTACACCTCGGATTTCAAAATTAACAGACTGTTTTTCGAGACCAAGTTTATAAACCAAGCTTTCAGAAATAAAATTACCCTGCGACCCTGGATGAATCAACGCTCGGGCTAAATAAATATTTCCGTCGGAACCAAAAACTTGAACCGTAGCCGTAGGCAATATTGGCAACGATGTACTAGACCCTTAATCGATATTCCCTAACGGTACTCGCCGCACACAGGGCTAAACAATTCTTGGGATTGGTACCTGATGGTGACGAAGCCGCTGGCGCCGACAGGGATGAAACTTCCGGCCTATTAGTTGTTTCGGCCGTAGACTCATTTAGGTGCAACAATTATGTTTATTTCCACATTCGCGACATGAACTAAGTTTGGGACAATTAGTTGTGTGCTCAGGACTAAAGCAATTTACGCATAATTTTAATTTATTTATTGCATTGAGCCTCGACTGACTATTTAAGTTTTTAAATGCGAAACATTTATAAATCCGAGTGATTTTTTCTACAAAAATAACACGAGAATTTCTGCTGTGTTGTCTCAGCATGACATTTAATTTTTTCTGACTTTTTTTTTACTTCACTTTTTGATGATTCTCTAAAATTTCGCATTTGCGTTTTAAAAACTTATTTACGTCATCAAATGTGGGAAATTCGCCGCTTATTACATAAGACTCCCATTCACGTCGGGTTACAGGATCAAATTTATTAACAAACATGAAAACAATAAGTGTATCCCAACACTTGACTTTCTGCCCAAGACTTTCTAGGGATCTCAAACTTTTATTAAATAAGTCATAAACTTTCCGTAATTCGGAATAAGATTCTTTATTTACTTTAGGACATTCAAACAAGTCCCTAACATAACTGTCTACTATTAGTCTTTTGCTTTCATATATGTCTTTTAAAATTGACCAAGTATTAATATAATTGTCGTTCGTAACCTGTAAATTGACAATAGCATGTAACGGTTCACCTTTCAGAAACGATTTTAAATAATAAAACTTTTCTACATTTGACAAATGAACATTTTCATTCACAATGGCTTGAAAGGCATCTCGAAATTCGAGCCATCGTTTATATGAACCAATAAAAACTGGTAATTTAATATCTGGTAATTTTATAGTTTTTGTCGTGAACTATTACTAGCATTACCAACATTGCCGCCACTGGCTCTTGATTCAACGCTAGACTATCTGTCTACTTCATAATTTTTTAAAATTGACTTAAATTTCGATACGACTGTTAAATAATCTTGTTCAAAACTAGTTCTGTTTGGACATTCATTCTGTACAATTTGGTCTATCTCATTATCATCGTCCTTTGACAGTAATAATAATGATTCTATATCTAACTGAACATCCTCAAACTGTGATAAAATAGGCTCAACAATGTCTAACCGACTTTTTAACTGTATAATGTCAATTTCGGACAAATTACTAGTGTCGACATTGTCAAGAAATGAATTTGCTCTTGTTAACTGACCCTTAATAGTACCCCTTCTTAATTTTAATTTTGAAAGATCCGCCATATTAAAATATAACTAAGAGTCAAAAGATAAAAATAAAATATATAATGTAATTCAGCTACACACTCAAAAAGACCTCCAACGCAATATTAATTCAAAATAAGTGACCAAATCTAGACTCTAACATAAAACGGACTTACTTCGAACTAACTTCCGGACTGGAACTATCAGCGTTGGCCTGAACTCGTACTAATGGCCGCCTTGACTGCGGAAATTCTTCACCAAATCGGAACCAAATCGGGCTCGAATGGACCAAATGTTACCTTGATATATGTGGACTGTATAAATAAATGAACTGCACTTGTATAATATAACAACTATATTAATTTAAAGAATAATACTAAATTTAAGTGAACCGCAAATAAAAAACGTGGTGGTTGCACCAAGGAACAAAAGCAAAGTGAAAAGTAATTTTTACCCGTCTCGTACCCTCGGACGGGGTTTAGGTACAGAAGCGCCGTTGCCACTTCTATTCGAACGGACATGAATTCATGGAATAAACCAAACTTAAAAATACATTGATTTACATTTTACGTAAATACGGACTAACAGTATATATATATTTGCTATGGGGGTGGGTTGAGAGAATATACAATAGGGGTAATAAAAAACGAGGCATTCCTGACGCAGCGGTACCAATATTGATTGAGTAAATAAGTAAAGCGACTTTTAAACAAATTCTTTATCATAAATAAGGTTGGTACGGGCTCTGTGTGGACCCAAATTCCTGAGGCCCCGTGCTTTGCACCGAATTGCCCTATGATAGCCACGTCACTGCCTGGGACCCTTTACCTGGGATATTTTATTGAGTTGTAAGTAATATAAACAGCAAATGCACAAAATTCATTTCATGGCGTAAAGATCTGGAAGCTATAGCATCTGATACATTTAGCCAAACCAAACTGGGGTACCCAATAAAATAATAAGAGATCAAGCAAAAGGTATCTTAATTGTGCGTTTTTGGCAGACTCAATACTGGTATCCATTATTTTTAAGACTTTGCGTCAAAAAAAACATTAATTCTACCGTCAAATGAATTTTTATTATTATCACCTTTCAGGACCCCCATCCGCTTTGGAGACAATTATCCCTAGTAGTAGGAAAATTATCCGGGGATCACTTCTAAAACGAGGCATTCCTGGCGCAGCGATACCAATATTGATTGAGTAAATAAGTAAAGCGACTTTTAAACAATACGCAGGAACATATAAAAAATGGTGGTTGTTTTGCCAGCGTATTAGGTAGACATTTACCAGGCAAATGTTGGAAATATTATTGCTTTTCATAATGACCTTTTTTTAAACAAAGCATCAAATACGACTTTAAATATCATCGGTCAGCATTATCATTAATTCTAAATTACAGTAATGGGGATGCAAAGAGATTTCTTAAGGGTGTGTCATAGGGCTAAGCCATGCTTTCAAAAATACAAGACAACATGGGACCCCCTGCCAGTCTTGGAATATCTAAAGAAATTATACCCGTTAATACACTTTCTTTGGAAATGATTACAAAAAAACTCGCATCGTTATTATTATTGGCAACGGGGCAGAGACTCCAAACTATTTCTAAGATTAAAATTCAAAATATTCATGGTATAGAATCCTCAAAAATTAAAATTTTTATCACAGAAATACTTAAAACCTCAAGTTATAATCGTCAGCAGCCAGTTTTAGAGTTCAATTATTTTACAGAATGTCCGGAGTTATTTGTAGCGAGTACATTAAAGGTATATTTGTTAAGAACAAGTTCATTAAGAAAAGATACTAACGAGTATCTTATGTTTAGATTTAAAAAGCCCCATCATATAGCTAGTTCCCAAACTATTGGCCGTTGGATAAAAAATATATTAAAAAATAGTGGAATTGATAAAAACAAGTATCATTCTCACAGTACGAGACATGCAACAACCTCAGCGCCTTTTAGGAAGGGAATTAGTATAGATCAAATCAAAGATACTCTAGGATGGTTTCAAAGCTCGCAAGTGTTCCAGAAATTTTACAATCGGCCTTTAGAAGGCAATAAATTAAATTTTGTAGAATTAATTCAGGGAAATAATTAATATTTATTAAGATATATGTATCTCGGATCTCTTATAATTATAAAAAATAAATGTTTATGTAATATTTTGTTTACCTGCTAAGATATTATACTTACGTTTAAGTGTTGATGACAATTTTTTGTTGGTGTTTTTTGTTATAAACAGAGGGTAAATAAATTTAAGGTTTTGCTTACTGGGAAATATTATAATCATGTTTAAATATATGATATTTTTGGAAATTTCTATACATAACTTGCTTAATTTATCTGCCGAGAAAAAATAGAATTTTTGGGCCTTTAAACATCTACGTGTATAATATCTATTTGGACGAGTATACGAAATATAATTTTAAGAACAAACGATTTACCTGTAGGAAGTTCGTTCTGAATTATATGAGTATACTCGTCCTATCATAGATATGACCCATACCCGGTTAATTGTTAAATCCCACCTGAAATTCTATTTTTTCTACAAAATGTAATGATTCAGCCAGGTCGGGTATGCAGCGGCAAGGATGATAAGAGAAAAAAAATTATGATTCACTCTTTGTAAAAATGTGCTCGAGAAAGTAAGAATAGTGTGACTACATGTATAATATCTATTTAGACGAGTATACTCATATAATTCAGAACGAACTTCCTATAGGTCGTTTGTTCTTAAAATTATTCTTCGCATCTACGTCCTTCTATGATAGTATTGGTAGGCTTCATTTTGTCTTATCGACGCACAGTTTTAAAGAATAAACAAACAAAAAATTCCCTGACCCCATCGCCGCACATACGGCAAAATAGGTACTTTACAGCGACAAAACCATATTTTTTTATTCAAACTAAGCAAAAAAAAACACAGCTAGTAGAATTCTATAAGTAACTCCCCATTTAAATCCGTTTATATTTTTTTCGAATGATAATTTATAAAAGCGCAGGCGGCTTTGCAAGCAGACATGCCTCGCGCGACTATCACGCTAACCTGGTTACGTCAGAATATGTCACAGTTACAGTTAGTATTTGTATCGATTTCAAAGTATTTTTTAAGTAGTTTTTCTAGATGGATCCTATAGCTACAGGTATGTACTACTAAGTTATTTTATGTAATCAATTATTTTTTGATTGGTAGACTAGGTTTCAAAGCAAATTTCAAATGAATTTATTTTCTGAAAATTTTTGGAAAACGTCATTTTGGAGTTAGAATTACAACAAAGTTCCGCTTAGTACCACATTTTTTGTAGTTTATGTTGTTGCTCTGTCTTTGTATAATAAATAAACTAAAATCTAGCTATCCCAAATCATCCTTTTAACATATCTGCATTTGTTTGCAGGTAGTGGGAGTGCGCCTAATTTTAAGAAAATTGGTGTCAGCAGGAATGAACTTTTTGCAATCTTAAAGAGTGTTAATTTTTATAAACAATCATCATCGCAGTGCAATGAACATTTAGTTAGTTATATTAAGGACAAACTGAGTATAGATAAACTTTCCAAAATATCAGAAAATCGGTTAAGTGGTAAAAGTGTTTGTGTCTAAACTTTTAACAAAATGGAAACAAAGCCATCACATTGAAGCAAGGTTTATGAAAAAAAATACTTATTGGATAGCAGGAGCGGTAAACTTCCCAAATTTACAATATACTGTCTCTACGCCAACGACATCGACACAGGGACGACCGAAAAGTTATTCAGTCAAAATGCAAGAGATCGCAGCAGAGGGAAATCAGGCCTATTGTTTCGGAATTGTGTTCTGAAAAACTTGCGTATGCAGTTGAATCCAGTTTAGTTAAAAGTGGTAAAAGAACTGCTGCAAAAGTAGTAAATCTTGCTTTATCATCAACACCAAAAAGATTAAAAAAAAATGAAACAAGTCCATGATTCATCTTCAACCTTTACTATGGACCTATATACCCCGGAAGAAGCACTCGGACTTATAGTAGACTTAGGATTAACTAAAGACGACTACATAACACTTCAAAGAAGGGCAAAAAGAAAGGGTGCTAATATATATCCTTCATACCCTGCTATTGCTGAAGTAAAAAAAAATGTTACCCACCAGGTATGTTTATCACAGAGACAGAGGCGACAATTCCATTACAAAACCTGTTGGATTTAACTATTAGTCGGCTAGCACATATTCAATCAGAAGTATTGCTGCAGAATGTTCCAGATGAAGTCATAAACATAAATGTTTTTTATAAGTGGGGTCTTGATGGTAGCGGTGGCCACAGTATTTATAAGCAAAACTTTGCTAACCATTCAGAATATGGCGATGCCAACATTATATTGTGTACAAATGTACCTCTAGAAATATCGATTCAATCTAGATCTGGAAAACAAATTTTTTGGAAGAATCGGAGCCCATCTTCTACCAGATATTGCCGTGTCGTAAGCTTTAAACTAAAAAAGAAACAAAAGAGACCATGAAAGAGGAGTACTTGGAGATTGAAAATCAAGCAAATAATTTACGGCCTACAAACATTTTCATTCATAGGTAACAAAGAACTGGCATTTAAACATATTTTGGTCTGCACCATGATGGATGGAAAACATGTAATGTGCTTACGGACACGGCCTCATCCCAAGCATGCAACGTATGCAAGGCCACACCCAAAGACATTAACAATATAGAAAAATGGTAAATATAGCGTGTGACTCATCTACATATAAATTTGGAATATCTGTGTTGCATGCATACCTTAGATGCTACGAGTACCTACTTCATATTTCTTATAAAATGGACAACAAAGAATGGCAGGCAAGAAGCCAAGAGGCAAAAGAAAGTGTTAAGAATAGAAAGAAAGCAATTACTTCTCAATTTACTCAGAAATGGGATTGGTTGTAGACCATCCAAAACAGGGAGGAGGCAATAGTAATGATGGGAATATGGCCCGCAAATCTTTTTGATAATCCAGTGTTAGTGTCGGAAATAACAGGTGTCGATAAAGATTTAATTTCCAGATTTGCAAACATTCTGAGTGCGATTTCAAGTGGGCAATCTATATTAATGAAAACAAATTTAAGATTTATTGTCTTGAAAACCGCTCAAATGTGTATACAGCTTTATGGATGGTACAAAATGAGTGCTACAGTACATAAGCTGTTGCTCCATGGAAGTGATATTATTCGGTCTTTTCCTCTGCCTATTGGGCAATTATCCGAAGATGTTTTAGAGGCCAGTCATAAGAGTTACAAAAACTTAAGGTTATTTCATGCTAGAAAAACATCGAGAATTAACACCAATACGGACATCATAAACTGGCTACTTGTTTCATCCGATCCGGTAATTACTTCTTTGTCGCAAAGATGTACAAAAAAGAGGAAACCGTTTTCGGCGGTAGTCATCGGAATGTTAAAAGAACCCGAATTTTTAGGACAAATGTATGTGGAACAAGCTGACGACTCTGACTCTGACATCCAAGAGGAAGAAAAACACATAATGCGAATAAATAAGGGATAAAAATTTATTTTACCCTTTTTCATTGTTTTCCTTCTTTGTAACAATTCCAATACACTGGCAAAAAATAATTTTAGGATTAAGTAAGACAATACGAATAAAAAAAAACTTTGAAAAATTTTTACACTACTAAATTTTATTCTTAAATCTACTTTCAACCTGTCTTTAAAATTCTTTTGACCAATTCTACCAAGGTAGATATGCAAGTAAAATTAAAGTTTCCATTCAGAATATTTCTTTTTTATAATAATAATTATATCTAGTTTATTACCGTAGGTATTGGTGGATTTGGAAATTTTGTTACACACTGTATATAAATTATAAGCCAAATTAGGTCTATGTTAGAAATATATGGTTAGTTCTGTACTAAAATATGCTTTGCATGTAAATTCTAAGTTAAATACCAAATTAAATCAATGAAAATGTTTTTGTCGCTGTAAAGTACCTATTTTGCCGTATGTGCGCCGCATCGGTGTCGATAGCTCATATCATAAACAGTTCATTTTGTTGTGCCGTCACAGTACAGCAAGTTAAATAAAAAGTTTTTAAACAAACAAAATACAAGAAGCAGAAAAAGGGGGCCAAAAAAAAAGTTTTTTGTTATTTGCGTGTTATTGCGTGTTAAAAAATGATAGTGAAAAGCAAAAGAAGGTATGTTAGGGACTTAGATTCCATAAAAACGACTTTAGCTCGATTAGAACGGAAAATTGGTCGCAGTAGTTCGTCGTCATCGTGTAGTAGTAACTCGGAATCTACAGGTAAGAAAATTGAAAATTAGCCTGGCACTAATAATGACTTTTATAGTCGCTAAACTTTTCACAAGCTCCGTATTATTAGCTAAAAAAATCTTACTCAAGGAAACCTTAGTCCTTTTGACAAAAGTTTTAGTTTCTGTTTGTAGTAGGGTGGTAGGCCTTTGGCATACATTTTCACCCGCAGATTATTGTCTGCCATAATACAAATGGAAATTAGGGGTCCTTTTGACTTTTATTATCTAAAAACAAGCCATGATGCCAACAATATTTTTATATACATATATATTTCATGGTCGGTTAAAGGTGACTCACTCTTCATGTTTATATTTTTTAAGAGTTCGCTGATAAAAAAACCGGCGCGTTGGCTATCCATTTCAAGGTTTTAATACAACCAGACGTTTTTTGCTAGTGTCAGATCGTGATCAATTGCCCATTTCTTTCTTATAGAAACTGATTCATCCGAGAAATCGGCACCAAGAGCTCGAAGGCCAGGCGGCAAGTGCGCCTTTACCAGAAATTATCACGGAACCTGCAGCTGATTGCAGCTCAGCAACGGTGACAAATGTTATAATGACTTGAATTTACGCTATCCACGATTTTTTTTTCAAACAGCTCATGAAAACTATACCACCTAGATCCAAAAACCAAACATGTCTTCCTGTAGCTTTTGAGAATTTTAAAAATTGTAGAATCACATACTCGATTGTACTGAGATTGGTTCAGCAACACCAACCAACATGGAAAACCAACGGCTCAATTACAGTTCTTACAAGCATCAAAATACATGGAAAATTTTAGTAGATGCTGGTCGTAATGGAGTTATAACATATGTAAGTGAAGCATATCCTGGGTCAGTCTCGGACAAAAAAATTGTCGAGCATTGTGAAGTTTTAAAGCAGATAGTTCCTGGAGATCTGGTATTAGCAAACAAAGGTTTCCTAATAAAAGATTTACTTCCGCCAGGCGTACACCTCAATATACCACCATTTCTCGCAATTCCTCAATTTACCGAAGCCCAGGTACTAGAAACCCAAACGATTGCTAGAGCATGGATTCATGTGGAGAGGGCAATACGTAGAATAAAGTGCTACAATATTTTACAGAGAATTCCCCAGTTTTATATGTGTCACATTTCTGTATTATTTCAAACATGTGCTGCACTAACCAACTTTCAATATCCTTTAATTAAGGAGGTAGTAGAATATTATTGCTAGGATGCTAGGCTACAAATATACGATAATTTAATGATAATAAATACTTTTTTTTTGTTTCAATTTTCATTTGAATCTGTTTATTATGAATGTTTAAATTCAGAGCATGCCATTTTCTTGTAACTTTTAATAAAATATATTTATGTAGTTATAATCTTTTATTATTTTTTTATTATTAAACGATATTAAAGCTAAACTAATTAACCTAGGCAAATAATGATCATCATAAAATTTCTCCAAGAGCATTATATTTTCTGCCCAACCATTATCAATTTCCACACTAACTACAATCGCTTCTTTAACTGTCCAAATACATAAAAAAAATCTTTCTTTTGGTCAAGTGTAAATTACCCTCTATTTGGTTGTAATAATTGTGGTTACAATTTAAAACAATATTGTTGTCTTCATTGAAATATATTATATAAGTGGTGACATTTTTCAACTTTTCGGATAATATGTCATTCCGATATGTGTATGGACACTTTACCTCGACAATGATTGACTGATGACTTCTCCTATAAATCCATCAGGACTGGCTTCTAAAATCCCTGAATTTGAACACCAAATTCCGGTAGGTTCTACTTTTAACCCCAAGTTGGTCTCGATATAGTTGATTCCCCTTTTTTAGTTGCTTCTCCCCCCATTGGATAGCTTTAACTCCATCTAAATTATAAGTACCCATAAAATAAATAAACAATTATGTTTTTGTGAAAAGATTTGCATATTGAAAATGTATTAAATATAAACATACCAATAAGAGACTTGAATAGACTTTCAGGAAACTTCTTTCTTTGGCAGGCATTGATTACTGCTCCAAAATTACTTGCTGTTAGGCGGAACTTCCTCATAATCAGCCAAATTTCATTCTGGGCCTGTCCTACAGTTATTTCGGCAATGTGTTACACTGCTGCATCATCCAAAGGGCATTTCTGATGTAAGAAGTCAGCTTTGTTTGAGGCCTGAACAAATTCCTCTGAAGAAATTATATCTTCGATGAGCGGAAGATAACTGTAGTCCTCTCCTTTTGCAGAAGCCAAGAAAATCGCACGGTACTGCCAAACTTGCTTAATTTGGTTCTCAGATCATCACTTTCATTCTCCAAAAGCACATGACTTATAGCTTTGTATTCTTTGCTTGGATACAAGCTACTTGTCCAGCCGTCTTCACCTCACTTGATTTTGTTTTTGGGGCATTCCAAGTACATTCCTTGTCTGTAATTGAAATGTGGTAATGCCCAAACAACACCAAAGCCGCAATATGGTGACACTTAATTCCTTTCGGACAAGAACACTTTGCCTCAGCGATATCACCTGAAGTATTCAAAAATACCTAAAATAATAATAAATAAGAAATGTATTGTTAAAAAACAAAATAATCAAATATAATCAACTCACCTCTACATTATAAGTTTTGTCTTTCATGCTAGCTTGTACTTTCCCTTTCAAAATCATCAGTTCAGCATCAAATTGCATATGCAAAACATGATCTGACTCTAAGGCATTTACTCCTCTCTTAATCATCTTATTGTCGCTTGCTGCGTCGTTCGTTGATGCGATGACGTTTGTGAAGGTAAGATGCTTAAAACTTTTTTAAAAGCAAATTAAAGTGAATTGAGGTTAAGTTCGTATCTTTGTTTACAGAATGGCTGCGAAGCACGTCTTGAAGTTTTCGAGCATCAACGAATTTTTTCATCGCATCATCATTTATGATATATTATATATGATATACTCTTTCCCTGGTGGCAGGGAAGTTATCTACCAATCACTGAAACAAAAGAAAATACCAGAAGAAACCATTCCAATCATGTTAGCTGTTTTTCCTGAAAGCACATTAAAACAATATACAACCTTTTATACAAAATGGTGCGATTTCTGCAGAGAACAAAGAGCTAATCCTTATCAGTATAATTTCAATAAAATACTAGTTTTTCTCTATAAAAAATTTAACACTGGTCTTTCTCATTCAACGCTTAATTCATTACCGATCAGCGTTGCTTAATATAATATCGTGGGCGCTACAGCGAAAATCCACTAAGTCACATTTTTGGTTGATTAAATTATGAGATTGGTTGATTGAATTATGAAAAACCCATTAATGGGTTTTTCATGTTAAAGACCGTGAAAAACTGGACATAGTGGTGTGTTTAATCCAATTCAACCAAAAATGCGACTTAGTGGATTTTCGCTGTACGCCCAAGATATCAATCTCATCAGAAGACGAAAAAATATTAAAAAAGTTTTTTAAAGGAGTTTACAATCAAAATCGTGCTTCTCCGAGATATTCGGTTACATGGGACCCGAGTCCAGTTTTAGAATTTTTAAGCTCACTTTTTCCTTTGGAAAACACTCATAGAGGCCAGACCATAGGCTGTATTTATAAAAAAAGCCGTACCTATTGCTTTCAAAAAATGAAGCAATTCCTTCAAGGTATATGCATAAAGAAAATTGAAGGAAAAGGTCTTCGATGGATTTGCTTTAAAGTAAAAGGTCTTTTGTTTTTCGTATTTACAAAAAGGCATTTGCTTAAAAAATAAAGGTTTTACTTCTAAAAAAGGAATCTAGGTTCACAACAACTTTTCTCACTCTTTTCAGTAGTTGGCCAACCATCAAAAAGCTCGGAACGTCGGAAAAAATTGTCTATTTGTAGTAGTGTTTTTGTATGTTAACATCTACCTAGTAATCTTTGGTTGTGTGGTTTCAGTGTTGTGTTTGTTATGGCTAATATGGTGCATTTCCGTACACGAAAATACTACAAACCAAGACATACCACGTGAATCGGATTTCAAAACGTTATATATTTAGATTTGAGAAGGAGAATGTGGTGTGGTTGGCGGACCACTTTCTTGGCGCGGATCTTGAAACACGTGGAGCAGCCCTATCACCTGTGCAGAAAATGAAAGTATTTCTGCGTTATTGTGCGAATCCTGGATTCCAGAGCTGAATTGCTGAAGAATTGGGATGTACGCAGCCCACAGTGTCCAGAATATTTCATGAGGTGCTTGAGCAGCTTGTACCACAGGCTGGCGAATGGATTCGGTTCCCAAACACAGAAAATCAAATCATGCAGGCCAAAGAAAAATGGTTGACCAGGTTCAATTTCCCAAACAGCCATTGGGATTCTTGACTGCATGCACATTCGTATTGAAAAGCCAGCTCAATTTGGACACGAATATATAAATCGAAAAGGTTTTATCAGTATTAATGTGCAGGCCACATGCGACCAAAATTGTGTTATAACTAGTATAGATGCAAGTTGGCCTGGATCAGTTCATGATTCTCGTATATGGAAGAATTCGGCAGTATGTGAAGTCATGAACAGGACAAGAAACACTATACTACTAGGGAACAATGAATATGGTATAATGTCATGTCTCATGACTCCCCATCCCAACCCCCTCGAGGAATATCAGATAGCCTTCAACAGGCTGCTTAAATCAGAGAGAGTTGTGATTGAGCATATAGTTGGGCATCTGAAACGGCGATTTCCTATTCTAAAGTATGGATGCAGAGTGAAATTTACCAGTATTACTAAAGTTATAATTGTATCTCTGTACCTTTTACTTTATTTAACCAAAGCATTTCCTTGCAAGAAAAAGGTAGAGATTGTAAATACGAATTGTAGTAAAACCTTTTACTTCTACCTTTAACTTGAAAGTAAATGCCTCATTTTTATAATTACGGCCTCATATATAAAATTACTTTAAATAACATTCACCAAGATGCACAAAAGATGGAAATTTGTATACCTGCAAAGATCAAGACTTCGGGCAAGAACAGGAAACAACCATGTCTTGTTTTTCCTTATTTTAAGGACAAACCCGAATGGTATATAGCCAGTACACTGAATAATTACGTAAAACGAACAAATTCTATTCGAGGTAATAATGACACATTAATTTTGACACATAAAAAACCACATCACTCGGCTTCTACGCAGACTAAAAGCTGGTGGATAAAAACAGTTTTAGAGAAAAGTAAAATAGATACTACTATTTTTAAAAGTCACAGCGTGCGTCATGCAAGTACCTCAGCGGCATTCAGATCAGGTTTAGATACTGACTTAATTCGTAATACTGCAGGATGGACCGAGTATTTTTAAAAGAAAATGCTCCTCTGGTAAAAGGAGAAAAAGAACTAGAAACTAATATAAATAATCTTAAAGATTTTAGTTTAAACTTTAAAGGAATAGAACTATGCATAAATTATGACATGATTTTATCTATGCTGGACGGTAGTACTGTAAATATATTATCAGACACTCACAGTTCGCAAAGATGCGTTATTTGTGGTGCTTCACCCATAGAAATGAATTCCTTTGAAGTTTATAAAAAAAACAATAAAACCGGACAACCTTAGATTTGGTATATCATCCCTTCATTTGTGGATTAGGACATTTGAGTGTTTGTTGCACATTGTGTATAGGTTACCTATAAAATGCTGGAAAGTGAGAACTAAAGAAAATAAATTAATCTTTGAAGAAACGAAAAAAAGGATACAATCGGAATTTAAGAAACAAATGGGCTTAACAGTGGATAAACCTAAACCAGGGTTCGGATCCACAAATGTCGGGAACACTAGTAGAACCTTTTTCAAAAATGCTTCTCTTTCTTCTTCTATTACCGGAATTGACGAAAACCTCATAATTAAGTTTCACAAAATTATAAGAATTGTAAATTGCGAGCAAAAGATTCAGTTGGAAAAATTTAGTAATTTATTAAAAGAAACTTTTCAGTTATATTTGCAATTGTATAGTTGGTTCCATATGCCTAGTTCAATTCATAAGTTACTTGTACATGGTGTAGACATAATTAAAAATTTTGATTTCCCATTGGACAACTTGCAGAAAATGCGTTAAAAACGCGTCACAAAGAAGTCCGTAAATTAAGATTACATCATAGCAGAAAATGTTCGAGGGAAAATTCCAACAGAAACTTGATGACTAGTTTATTACTAACTTCTGATCCGTACCTAGCTTCTTTAAGAAAAACTACGACAACAAAAACTGAAACTGGTGACAACATCTTATATTTGATGATCATAATTCTGACTCAGATCAAGATCTAATAAATATGGAAGGGCTACATCTAAATCTTAAGTGATCAAGATATAGATTAATTTTATTTCATTCCTTTTTGGACATTCTTTCTTATCCAAGATCAAAATTATATACTTCGGATACGTAGATATTCATTTGCCTTTTTTTTTAATTTTTAAATGAATTTTCATGTATCGCTAAGTTTTAAAGGGTTTGTTTGTTTTATTTGTTACATGAACATTTTTTATTTATTTTAGAGGTTTTGTACCTTTATCGTAAATGATTCTATACAGGAAAGTACCTACTTTTTATATTAGGGGTTATAGATTAATATCGGAGTAATTTTTTAATTTGGTTTTCACTGAAACATTATGTTTTTACGTACTTTTTCTTACTTTTTCTACAACTTATATTATACATTTATTTATTATTTTAGATTAAAATATAATATACTTTGTATATATTATAATCAATTTCTTCTAGAAACTATTTTGTTCATTAATATTTATATTTTTTTTGGAATAGCTTGCCAGTGAGTGTCTACAATTTTCTATGTAGTATATAAGTACACTACTATAAAGTGATAAAGCAAGAAGCTAAATCATTTGTTTTTTATAAATTTAATCTTTAAAAAAATATATCAGCTTTCTTTTTTAGCTCCATGATTTCAAATGTTTTAACCCTACCTCTTAACTCTTTAACTACCCCCTAACAAAATTCAACTTCTTTCTATATTATGAGACACCATAAAGAGTAGTACCAATTTTTTTTTCAAATTAATTAAGCCATTCAAATATATGATTTTTTTGTAGCGCCAAAGGTTAACAATCGTTGGCCGAATTATTGTAATTGTCAAATAAGCAAGTTATTGGTTACTATTAACTGCTTACTATTAATAGATTGTACTACTTTCCGATTGCAATATGTATTGTCTACATAATTACAAAATGATACTAAATTATTCGAACATCGTGCAATCAATAAATGATATACTTCAAGAGTTACCACTTGTGCTTTAATTAACATTACATGGCGATCCTGCCGAAAAAAAAATCAAGTAAAAAAAAGAAAATTTTCTTTTTGGAAAAGTGGCGTGGTGAAATTTATGTCGGCATAAAAGTTTAATATGTTGTGCTATTATTTGTATACAAAGAAGAAAAATACTTAAAATGGGCTATAGCAAGTCCACACAACAGGACCTGAAGGAGAATGGTTCAGTTAACTCCAACTTTATAGTAACCCAAGAGGAATACAACGATACATTGAACGTTAAACTGGTGCTATACCTAATATTGGTATTGTTGGTAGTAGCAGTAGGACTTCGCAGTGTGCCTACGTGTCGGAAACGCGAGTTTTCGAAAAACTGCCATAGGGTAACTACCCTCTCGTAAGCCATATCGACCAATGCCGCGTAATTGGGTTAAACTTATAGTGCAGAGTGGTATCCTAACTTTAAGGATTTAGTAAAAGTATGTAAGTGACCTAGAGTTTAACTTATATTCGTATTATTTTTAATTTTAGTTCTTTTTGGAATGATAATCAATACGTATGTATACGTTTGTTTCATAATATTTATTTTATTTAACTTTAATTGTCTCGGCAGGCTGAAAACCAAGAGTTATTATTGAAACTAGGAAAAATAAAAAAAAGAGCTTCAATTACAGGCTAAAAGGGCAAATTGTCGAAAAATATCTCTGCCGATCATGCAGAAAATGCGGTAACGTTTATTAAAACTCGGTTAACAGGTAGGGTGACAACTGAACAGACAATTGATGATATTATAAATAAACTGCAAAATAATATTAAAGGCGATAGCTCATGTTTATTAAATGCAAAAATCCTAAACTGTAAACAAAATAGTAAAGATGCAGCGACCTTCGCGGCAGAAATTGAGCCCTTGACCGGCAAATTACAAAATGCGTACATCAGTGAGGGTGTACCGTATCATGTTGCGAAGAACTATACAACCCTATTTTTCTTGTGCCAAAAAAATCCGTAAATAGACAAAAGGCATATCGTTTAGTAGTAGATTTCAGACAATTAAATAAAAAGTTAATTGCCGATAAATTCCTCTTCCAAGAATTAACGATATCTTAGACCAGCTAGGAAGGTCAAAGTGGTTCTCGGTAGTAGACCTAGCATCGGGTTTCCATCAAGTTACTTTAGACGAAGAGTGGCGTGATTTAACATCTCTTAGTGTAAGGGATCATTTAGGTTTACTAGGTTACCGTTTGGCCTCTCAGTAAGTCCAAACAGTTTTCAGAGGATGATGACTATCGCCTTTGCAGGGATAACCCCGGAAAGGGCGTTCTTGGACATCGAAACGTCTCAAAAGTATAATCTGAAAATAAATCCCGAAAAGTATTCATTTTTTTGAAAGAAGTTACTTACTTAGGTCACAAAATCACCGACCAAGGCATTCTTCCGGATGACTCAAAATATGACGTAATTGATTAGGTATCCAATACCACAAGCGCCCCATGAAATTCGGTTAATATCCTCATTCATTTCATTTTAATATCTCATTAATCTTCCATTGAGTTCTACAGGGAAGTCACCTGGGTCCGTTATTATTTATTATCTATGTTAATGATATAAAAAATTGTTTTCATTTTCCAACTATTTGTTATATGCGGACGACTTAAATTTTTTTATGAAAATTCGTAACATCAACGATGCGCTTTTATTTCAGTCTGAATTGGACAATTTTAAGAATTACTTTTCCAAAAATAATCTCTTTCTAAATCCGCAAAAATATTTCATGATCTCATTCAGTCGTAATCACAATAAGATAGTGTATAACTACAGCTTTGGTGACATAAAGCACGAAATCTAGGTGTATTCTTTGATGAGAAAATGATTTTTGGCGAGCATATTGAGTTTATTGTTTCTAAAGCATTTAGAATGCTAGGATTTATAACAGGCAGGCTAGACAATTCACCAGCAATAAAGCTTTGCTCTCTTTATATTATGCATATGTATACAGCCAGTTGAACTTTTCATCCTCAGTGTGGAATCCAATATAAAATATTTATATAAATAGACTAGAGCAGGTACAAAAAAGATTTGTTAAATATTTGGGATATAAAAACAATATTAACGACTCTTATATATCTATGTGCAACCGATTTAATATATTAACTTTAGAACATCGTAGAATAATTACTGATGTAGCAGTATTATATAAAATAATAAATTCTCAAATCGATTCACCTTATCTCTTGTCTATGATTTCATTTAATGTTCCAACAAAAAATTTAAGATTTACGTCCCTTTTCAAGAAGACATTTTCTCACACAAATAGTGCTGCCCACCAGTTAACAGAATGCTGGAGTTTGCCAATTCCTACTGCACGGATTTTGACTTTTTTCTGATAATTTGTTTGCCTTAGATATACATTAAAACGACAATTTATGAGTGTATAGCATATCCAGATATTATACTCTTGAATAGTAAATTTGTATTTATAAGTTATTTCCTTTTTTTCTATGGTTTAATATCTATAATTTAATTTTTTACATTTAATATATAATTATTGTACTCCTTATCGCGATTCCTTTGCTTGTATTATTTCATAGTGTTTTTATTTCATACTTTTTTGTTTAAATTTTAAACATATTGGTGTTGATGGAGTATTGACTTAGTTTGTGTATATATAGAAAAAAATTGTAATTCTAAGAAAAAAATATTATAAATTTAAAATTGGTTATTATTATTGTTATTGGTATTTAGATATGTAAGCTGTGGACACTCTAATTTTGGGACTTGTCCTGTTTGTGTTCCGACTAGAAATAAATAAATTAGTGGAACAATGAGATTAATACTCTTAACCTTACCATTGTGCCTTACACTACATGTAGTCAGAGCACTAATCGCGTATGACTGTGGAAACTACAACAATAATCATATACAAGCATCAACATTAAATACACTGAACCTTGCATTGTAAATCACATCGACACATCAACTTCTGACGTTCATAGAAACTTGTTCATTTAACTCATAGAAATGTCAGGGACCTTTAATACTAAAGTTTTCAGTTGTCTAGTGGAAATTAAACGACTTGTAACTCATTGTGGCATGCATAGTTACAGCTCGATTGTCGAAAACCGATATGCTTCTTTTGTGTACAACCTTGTAAAAGAGAGATGTCTGGAAGCTCATAAGACCGGAACAATGACACCGGAACAAACACTACCGGAAGCCGGTAGTGAGAGCAGGTTGATCCGCATTATGACAAACACAGCGTAGAATTAAATTTCTATATTAGCAGTTAAGTAGCAAGAATCCTTATATAATTTTATTATATACCTCTACTGCAAGACATTTGTTTTCTATTTTATAATTTGGCTTGCCTGAAAAAAAAGCCTTTTACCATCCTTTTACTATCGATAGTTGCGCCTCGGTGGTACGAAAGTACTACCATTGCACGCAGGCCGCTATCTCGCGTTTGGGACTTAATATCTAACCAATACTTTCCGACAAGTCGGAATTAACTATCTCTGCGCTGTGGTTGTCATTTTGTGGATCTCCCAAGCTCACCTGATGATGGAGTAGGGCTCCGAAACCGGTAGTGAGAGCAGGTTGATCCGCATTATGACAAACACAGCGTAGAATTAAATTTCTATATTAGCAGTTAAGTGGCAATAATCCTTATATAATTTTATTATATACCTCTACTGCAAGAATTTTTTTTTCTATTTTATAATTTGGCTTGCCTGAAAAAAAGCCTTTTACCATCCTTTTACTATCGATAGTTGCGCCTCGGTGGTACGAAAGTACTACATTGCACGCAGGCCGCTATCTCCCGTTTGGGACTTAATATCTAACCGATACTTTCCGACAAGTCGGAATTAACTACCTCTGCACTGTGGTAACCGGTAGTGAGAGCAGGTTGATCCGCATTATGACAAACACAGCGTAGAATTAAATTTCTATATTAGCAGTTAAGTGGCAAGAATCCTTATATAATTTTATTATATACCTCTACTGCAAGAAATTTGTTTTCTATTTTATATATATATATATATATATATATATATATATATATATATATATATATATATATATATATATATATATATATATAATTAACGACCTCGTTAGGACAAATCGAGATTAAAATTAATAAGTACCGTGGCCGGCCGTAGCTTTTCGTTTAGGCAATGTTATTGATAAAGATGTACGCCACTGATTTTTCTCTTCATTCTTAATTTTTTTAGACGAGGAAAATTAAAATACAAATTTTTTGCCTCTTTAATTTTTTTAGTACCTTGCTTCATCTTCAAGAAAAAAAACTCTCTATTACATATTCCCTGATTATATACAAATCCATTTAATTAGTTATCATTGACACTCTGTATACCAAAACAGAAGAGAAATTCGAAAAAATGTTATCCTACATCTTCATTTTAAAATTAAGTGAGGATTCGCGCCTTTCATTTTGTTAATAAAGTTATACCCTGCATAGGGAATTTAGGGAGTACCCTGTATAGCAACAATTATAGTTTATTAAAGTCCGATGTTCGTAAAAATTGTATTTATTCATTTTTTAATACATATTTAGATAAAAGTTGTTGACATACAAAAAGAAATTGAATTAGTCAAACTCCTAGTTACTTCCTGGTCCACTGTGGGGCGCAGTTACAGAAATGTTGGAAACCACTGCGTTAAGCTATAAGGTATTATACGAAGGACCAACATCAATCACTAATCCTGCAATCTCATCTTCTTCTGTGTCAAATAGTTTAATAGGAAGTATGATCACGGTGTCTACTAATAACATATTATTTAGTTTCAAGCTCAACACTATACAAAAACTTTGCCATTTAGAGAGTTATACTATAGATCATCCAAAGTTATTAGTTGTACGGAAGGAAGAACGGTCATAATTTCTATCACAAAATACAAAAGCTTGAAGCATAATTAGATTTATTTACTTACATCAATTAACCTATATATAAATAGAAATAAAAATGATTTTAAAACATAATAGTAAAAATCTATAATAGTAAAAAATGTGCTGAAAGTCATGAGCTAAAGACAAGTCAAATAGTAAAAAATGTTCAAATTGCATAAAACTTAATCTTAACGATGAAAATATTGCCGTGGATCATGCTTTATAGAAAAAAAAACATGTATTTACAATATACAGATGCGTTAACAAGATTTGGACCAAAACCAGATAAGATGTAACAACTACAGACACCAGAGCAATGAATTAACATATTATTTAGTTTCAAGCTCAGCACTATACATAAACTTTGCCATTTAGAGAGTTATACTACAGATCATCCGAAGTTATTAGTTGTAAGGAAGAACGGTCATAATTTCTATCACAAGATACAAAAGCTTGAAGCATAAGAATTAGATTTATTTACTTACATCAATTAACCTATATATAAATATAAATGATTTTAAAACATAATAGTAAAAATCTATGATAGCAAAAAATGTGCTGAAAGTCATGAGCTAAAGGACAAGTCAAATAGTAAAAAATGTTCAAATTGCATAAAACTTAAACTTAACGATGAAAATATTGCCGTGGATCATGCTGTATAGAAAAAAAACAAGTATTTAGCATAGACAGATGCGTTAACAAGATTTGGACCAAAACCAGATAAGATGTAACAACTACAGACACCAGAGCAATGAATTAACATATGATTTAGTTTCAAGCTCAACACTATACAAAAACTTTGCCATTTAGAGAGTTATACTACAGATCATCCGAAGTTATTAGTTGTAAAGGGAAGAACGGTCATAATTTCTATCACAAGATACAAAAAGCTGAAGCATAAGAATTAGATTTATTTACTTACATCAATTAACCTATATATAAATATAAATGATTTTAAAACATAATAGTAAAAATCTATGATAGCAAAAATGTGCTGAAAGTCATGAGCTAAAGGACAAGTCAAATAGTAAAAAATGTTCAAATTGCATAAAACTTAAACTTAACGATGAAAATATTGCCGTGGATCATGCTGTATAGAAAAAAAACAAGTATTTAGCATATACAGATGCGTTAACAAGATTTGGACCAAAACCAGATAAGATGTAACAACTACAGATACCTGAGCAATGAATTAACATATGATTTAGTTTCAAGCTCAACACTATACAAAAACTTTGCCATTTAGAGAGTTATACTACAGATCATCCGAAGTTATTAGTTGTAAGGAAGAGCGGTCATAATTTCTATCATAAGATACAAAAGCTTGAAGCATAAGAATTAGATTTATTTACTTACATCAATTAACCTATATATAAATATAAATAAAAATGATTTTAAAACATAATAGTAAAAATCTATGATAGCAAAAAATGTGCTGAAAGTCATGACCTAAAGGACGAGTCAAATAGTAAAAAATGTTCAAATTGCATAAAACTTAAACTTAACGATGAAAATATTGCCGTGGATCATGCTGTATAGAAAAAAAAAACAAGTATTTAGCATATACAGATGCGTTAACAAAATTTAGACCAAAACCAGATAAGATGTAACAACTACAGATACCAGAGCAATGAATTAACACATTATTTAGTTTCAAGCTCAACACTATACATAAACTTTGCCATTTAGAGAGTTATACTACAGATCATCCGAAGTTATTAGTTGTAAGGAAGAACGGTCTGCTAATTTCTATCATAAGATACAAAATCTTGAAGCATAAGAATTAGATTTATTTACCATCAATCAACCTATATATAAATATAAATAAAAATGATTTTAAAACATAATAGTAAAATCTATGATAGCAAAAAAATGTGCTGAAAGTCATGAGCTAAAGGACAAGTCAAATAGTAAAAATGTTCAAATTGCATAAAACTTAAACTTAACGATGAAAATATTGCCGTGGATCATGCTGTATAGAAAAAAAAAAACAAGTATTTAGCATATACAGATGCGTTAACAAGATTTGGACCAAAAAACCAGATAATGCTAACAACTACAGATACCACAGCAATGAATTAACATATTATTTAGTTTCAGAAGCTCAACACTATACATAAACTTTGCCATTTAGAGAGTTATACTACAGATCATCCGAAGTTATTAGTTGTAAGGAAGAACGGTCATAATTTCTATCATAAGATACAAAATCTTGAAGCATAAGAATTAGATTTATTTACTTACATCAATTAACCTATATATAAATATAAATAAAAATGATTTTGAAAACATAATAGTAAAATCTATGATAGCAAAAATGTGCTGAAAGTCATGAGCTAAAGGACAAGTCAAATAGTAAAAAATGTTCAAATTGCATAAAACTTAAACTTAACGATGAAAATATTGCCGTGGATCATGCTGTATAGAAAAAAAAACAAAGAAGTTTTTAAGCATAGACAGATGCGTTAACAAGATTTGGACCAAAACCAGATAAGATGTAACAACTACAGACACCAGAGCAATGAATTAACATATGATTTAGTTTCAAAGCTCAACACTATACAAAAACTTTGCCATTTAGAGTTATACTACAGATCATCCGAAGTTATTAGTTGTAAGGAAGAATGGTCATAATTTCTATCACAAAATACAAAAAGCTTGAAGCATAAGAATTAGATTTGTTACTTACATCAATTAACCTATATATAAATATAAATAAAAATGATTTTTAAACATAATAGTAAAAATCTATGATAGCAAAAAATGTGCTGAAAGTCATGAGCTAAAGGACAAGTCAAATAGTAAAAAATGTTCAAATTGCATAAAACTTAAACTTAACGATGAAAATATTGCCGTGGATAATGCTGTATAGAAAAAAAAACAAGTATTTAGCATAGACAGATGCGTTAACAAGATTTGGACCAAAACCAGATAAGATGTAACAACTACAGACACCAGAGCAATGAATTAACATATGATTTAGTTTCAAGCTCAACACTATACAAAAACTTTGCCATTTAGAGAGTTATACTACAGATCATCCGAAGTTATTAGTTGTAAGGAAGAATGGTCATAATTTCTATCACAAGATACAAAAGCTTGAAGCATAAGAATTAGATTTATTTACTTACATCAATTAACCTATATATAAATATAAATGATTTTAAAACATAATAGTAAAAATCTATGATAGCAAAAAATGTGCTGAAAGTCATGAGCTAAAGGACAAGTCAAATAGTAAAAAATGTTCAAATTGCATAAAACTTAAACTTAACGATGAAAATATTGCCGTGGATCATGCTGTATAGAAAAAAAACAAGTATTTAGCATATTCAGATGCTAAGATTTGGACCAAAACCAGATAAGATGTAACAACTACAGACACCTGAGCAATGAATTAACATATGATTTAGTTTCAAGCTCAACACTATACAAAAACTTTTGCCATTTAGAGGTTATACTAGATCATCCGAAGTTATTAGTTGTAAGGAAGAATGGTCATAATTTCTATCACAAGATACAAAAGCTTGAAGCATAAGAATTAGATTTATTTACTTACATCAATTAACCTATATATAAATATAAATAAAAATGATTTTTAAACATAATAGTAAAAATCTATGATAGCAAAAAATGTGCTGAAAGTCATGAGCTAAAGGACAAGTCAAATAGTAAAAAATGTTCAAATTGCATAAAACTTAAACTTAACGATGAAAATATTGCCGTGGATCATGCTGGCCTGCAGAAAAAACAAGTTTTTATGATAGACAGATGCGTTAACAAGATTTGGACCAAAACCAGATAAGATAACAACTACAGACACCAGAGCAATGAATTAACATATGATTTAGTTTCAAGCTCAACACTATACAAAAACTTTGCCATTTAGAGAGTTATACTACAGATCATCCGAAGTTATTAGTTGTAAGGAAGAACGGTCATAATTTCTATCACAAGATACAAAAGCTTGAAGCATAAGAATTAGATTTATTTACTTACATCAATTAACCTATATATAAATATAAATAAAAATGATTTTAAAACATAATAGTAAAAATCTATGATAGCAAAAAATGTGCTGAAAGTCATGAGCTAAAGGACAAGTCAAATAGTAAAAAATGTTCAAATTGCATAAAACTTAAACTTAACGATGAAAATATTGCCGTGGATAATGCTGTATAGAAAAAAAAAACAAGTATTTAGCATAGACAGATGCGTTAACAAGATTTGGACCAAAACCAGATAAGATGTAACAACTACAGACACCAGAGCAATGAATTAACATATGATTTAGTTTCAAGCTCAACACTATACAAAAACTTTGCCATTTAGAGAGTTATACTACAGATCATCCGAAGTTATTAGTTGTAAGGAAGAACGGTCATAATTTCTATCACAAGATACAAAAAGCTTGAAGCATAAAATTAGATTTATTTACTTACATCAATTAACCTATATATAAATATAAATGATTTTAAAACATAATAGTAAAAATCTATGATAGCAAAAAATGTGCTGAAAGTCATGAGCTAAAGGACAAGTCAAATAGTAAAAAATGTTCAAATTGCATAAAACTTAAACTTAACGATGAAAATATTGCCGTGGATCATGCTGTATAGAAAAAAAAACAAGTATTTAGCATATACAGATGCGTTAACAAGATTTGGACCAAAACCAGATAAGATGTAACAACTACAGACACCTGAGCAATGAATTAACATATGATTTAGTTTCAAGCTCAACATACAATACAAACTTTGCCATTTAGAGTTATACTACAGATCATCCGAAGTTATTAGTTGTAAGGAAGAGCGGTCATAATTTCTATCATAAGATACAAAAGCTTGAAGCATAATAATTAGATTTATTTACTTACATCAATTAACCTATATATAAATATAAATAAAAATGATTTTAAAACATAATAGTAAAATCTATGATAGCAAAAAAATGCTGAAAGTCATGACCTAAAGGACAGAGTCAAATAGTAAAAATGTTCAAATTGCATAAAACTTAAACTTAACGATGAAAATATTGCCGTGGATCATGCTGTATAGAAAAAAAAACAAGTATTTAGCATATACAGATGCGTTAACAAAGATTTGGACCAAAACCAGATAAGATGTAACAACTACAGACACTTAGAACAATGAGTTAACATATGATTTAGTTTCAAGCTCAACACTATACAAAAACTTTGCCATTTAGAGTTATACTACAGATCATCCGAAGTTATTAGTTGTAAAGAGCGGTCATAATTTCTATCATAAGATACAAAAGCTTGAAGCATAAAAATTAGATTTATTTACTTACATCAATTAACCTATATATAAATATAAATGATTTTAAAACATAATAGTAAAAATCTATGATAGCAAAAAATGTGCTGAAAGTCATGAGCTAAAGGACAAGTCAAATAGTAAAATGTTCAAATTGCATAAAACCCTAAACTTAACGATGAAAATATTGCCGTGGATCATGCTGTATAGAAAAAAAACAAGTATTTAGCATATACAGATGCGTTAACAAGATTTGGACCAAAACCAGATAAGATGTAACAACTACAGATACCACAGCAATGAATTAACATATTATTTAGTTTCAAGCTCAACACTATACATAAACTTTGCCATTTAGAGTTATACTACAGATCATCCAGAAGTTATTAGTTGTAAAGGGAAGAACGGTCATAATTTCTATCATAAGATACAAAATCTTGAAGCATAAGAATTAGATTTATTTACTTACATCAATTAACCTATATATAAATATAAATAAAAATGATTTTGAAAACATAATAGTAAAAATCTATGATAGCAAAAAATGTGCTGAAAGTCATGAGCTAAAGGACAAGTCAAATAGTAAAAAATGTTCAAATTGCATAAAACTTAAACTTAACGATGAAAATATTGCCGTGGATCATGCTGTATAGAAAAAAAACAAGTTTTTAGCATAGACAGATGCGTGAACAAGATTTGGACCAAAACCAGATAAGATGTAACAACTACAGACACCAGAGCAATGAATTAACATATGATTTAGTTTCAAGCTCAACACTATACAAAAACTTTGCCATTTAGAGAGTTATACTACAGATCATCCGAAGTTATTAGTTGTAGGTTAGGTTAGGTTAGGTTGCTGGGGTTTGGGATCATATTTGATCCCTCACTCGGAGGCCTTGGGCCCATTGCGATACCCCTGTATTGTTTTACCAAACCTTCCTCTCATTCTTTCTTTGCGTTAAAGCACTTCCAGCTCTTTGCAAAGTTCCCGATGTCGCTGATGTTGGCTTCTGCTGCTTCCTCTAGTCCCTCCAAAAAACCTTGCCCTAAAGTTTTAATGCGTCGGTATTCCAGTGCCGGACAGTGGCACAGCAGGTGCTCTATGGTTTCTTCTTCCTCTCCGCATTCTCTGCAGTAGTCGTCGTCGGAAACTTTCCATCTTACGAGGTTTACCCCCGTGGAACAGTTTCCAGTGACGACACCTACAATTATGCGTACTAGGTCCTTTTTATGCTCTAGTAGCTGTTTTGTCTTTTTGCTATCTACCACTGGCCATAGTCTTCGAGCTGTAGCACAGTCCTCACGGTGTTGCCACGTCTCTTGCTGCTTGGCCTTGATGGCAGTTCCTATAGCCTCCTTCAGTGTGTTGATCGTCAAAAGTGGTGGGTCATCTGCCACGGCCTCTCCCCTGGCCCCGTCTTTGGCGAGTCTGTCTGCTTCCTGATTGCCCACCACATTGCTGTGGCCTGGCACCCAGCACAGAGTAGCCCCACCCCGACGCAGCCAGGACAGTGCTTCTCGGCATTCCATCACAGTTTTCGATCTCACTGATTGCATGGTGATGCTTCTTAATGCGGGCAAGCTGTCAGAGTATATCACTATATCCCCTATTGGTCTATCAGCAATTTTCTCTCGTATACAACTAGCCGCTTCCTTTATGGCGTAAACCTCTGCTTGTAGAACATTACAGCCATCCGATAGCCTCAAAGATCGTCGGATGTCTAGTTTCTCTGAGAAGATGCCCACACCTGTGCCCCCTGAATTTGCGGAAGCATCTGTGTAGACTGCTATCTCTTGAGTGTTCATTACTCGGTTGCTTTCCCATTCTTCTCTTGTCGGAATGCGAATTCTTATCTTTTCTCCAAAATCATGTTTGGTGAGCATATAGTCCGTTTTCTGGTCTAGCAGATGTGGACTCGTGTTCACCATGATTTTTCCTATCACTGGCAATATCCTCGAGTGACCGTAGTTGGTTTGGTTCCACAGATTGGATTCCCTTAATCTTAGGGCACCCTTAGCGGCTAGATCCTTCATGAGCCAGTCGATTGATTGCAAGTCCAGAATTGCTTCTAGCGCAGCTTGCGCTGTGTTGTTCCTTGCCCCAGTTGTACCTAGAGCTGCTAATCGCTGTACTTTCGTGAGGCTTTTTCTAATAGTCTCTTTAAGTACCGCTTGCCACCATACTAGTACTCCATAAGTGGTGATTGGTCTAACTATAGCAGTGTACATCCAGTGTATAATGTACGGTTGCAGACCCCATCTCTTTCCAAATAGTTGTTTACATGCATTTGCAATAGTTGTATAGAATGCATTTATTCCCTTTATAATCCTTTCCTCCGTGTTCCTTTTCCAGGAAAGCTTCGAGTCCAGATTGATCCTAATTATTTTGTCTCCTTAGCAAGTACAAGTGTCTTCCCTTCCAGCTTTGGTAGCGTGAACTTGGGTATCTTGTATTTTCTTGTAAACAGAATCAGTTCGGTTTTGTCTGGGTTGATGCCCAAACCATTCCTTTTTGCCCATTCCGTTAGCTCTTTCAGAGCAGATTCCATGATGTCACTGATCGTCTGCAAGTTTTTGCCAACGATCAATATTACCACGTCGTCTGCATATGCCTTTATCCTAATTCCCTTTATTGTCAGAGAGGTCAGGATCGAGTTCATTACAATCAGTCACAGCAGAGGTGATAATACCCCTCCTTGTGGCGTGCCTCTTGTTGCACACTTTTTGGCTGAGCTGTTTCCCATCTCCGATGTGATAGTCCTGTTCTCTAGCATTTCTAACACCCAGTTGATGGTTAATTGCTCTACCTTTAGTTCCTCCATGGCTTTTTTGATCGCCTCTGTCTTTACATTATTGAAAGCACCCTCTATGTCTAAGAAAGCCACTAATGTGTATTCCTTATCCCTGAGGGATTTTTCAATTGTACCTACTACCGAATGCTCTGCATTCGGTAGTAGGTATTAGTTGTAAGGAAGAATGGTCATAATTTCTATCACAAGATACAAAAGCTTGAAGCATAAGAATTAGATTTATTTACTTACATCAATTAACCTATATATAAATATAAATAAAAATGATTTTTAAACATAATAGTAAAAATCTATGATAGCAAAAAAATGTGCTGAAAGTCATGAGCTAAGGACAAGTCAAATAGTAAAAAATGTTCAAATTGCATAAAACTTAAACTTAACGATGAAAATATTGCCGTGGATCATGCTGTATAGAAAAAAAAACAAGTATTTAGCATAGACAGATGCGTTAACAAGATTTGGACCAAAACCAGATAAGATGTAACAACTACAGACACCAGAGCAATGAATTAACATATGATTTAGTTTCAAGCTCAACACTATACAAAAACTTTGCCATTTAGAGAGTTATACTACAGATCATCCGAAGTTATTAGTTGTAAGGAAGAACGGTCATAATTTCTATCACAAGATACAAAAGCTTGAAGCATAAGAATTAGATTTATTTACTTACATCAATTAACCTATATATAAATATAAATGATTTTAAAACATAATAGTAAAAATCTATGATAGCAAAAAATGTGCTGAAAGTCATGAGCTAAAGGACAAGTCAAATAGTAAAAAATGTTCAAATTGCATAAAACTTAAACTTAACGATGAAAATATTGCCGTGGATCATGCTGTATAGAAAAAAAAAACAAGTATTTAGCATATACAGATGCGTTAACAAGATTTGGACCAAAACCAGATAAGATGTAACAACTACAGACACCTGAGCAATGAATTAACATATGATTTAGTTTCAAGCTCAACACTATACAAAAACTTTGCCATTTAGAGAGTTATACTACAGATCATCCGAAGTTATTAGTTGTAAGGAAGAGCGGTCATAATTTCTATCATAAGATACAAAAGCTTGAAGCATAATAATTAGATTTATTTACTTACATCAATTAACCTATATATAAATATAAATAAAAATGATTTTAAAACATAATAGTAAAAATCTATGATAGCAAAAAATGTGCTGAAAGTCATGACCTAAAGGACGAGTCAAATAGTAAAAAATGTTCAAATTGCATAAAACTTAAACTTAACGATGAAAATATTGCCGTGGATCATGCTGTATAGAAAAAAAACAAGTATTTAGCATATACAGATGCGTTAACAAGATTTGGACCAAAACCAGATAAGATGTAACAACTACAGACACCAGAGCAATGAATTAACATATGATTTAGTTTCAAGCTCAACACTATACAAAAAACTTTGCCATTTAGAGAGTTATACTACAGATCATCCGAAGTTATTAGTTGTGAGGAAGAGCGGTCTGCAATTTCTATCATAAGATACAAAAGCTTGAAGCATAAGGAATTAGATTTGGACCCCACTTACATCAATTAACCTATATATAAATATAAATGATTTTAAACATAATAGTAAAAATCTATGATAGCAAAAAATGTGCTGAAAGTCATGAGCTAAAGGACAAGTCAAATAGTAAAAAATGTTCAAATTGCATAAAAACTTAAACTTAACAGATGAAAATATTGCCACCGTGGATCATGCTGTATAGAAAAAAAAACAAGTATTTAGCATATACAGATGCGTTAACAAGATTTGGACCAAAACCAGATAAGATGTAACAACTACAGATACCACAGCAATGAATTAACATATTATTTAGTTTCAAGCTCAACACTATACATAAACTTTGCCATTTAGAGAGTTATACTACAGATCATCCGAAGTTATTAGTTGTAAGGAAGAACGGTCATAATTTCTATCATAAGATACAAAATCTTGAAGCATAAGAATTAGATTTATTTACTTACATCAATTAACCTATATATAAATATAAATAAAAATGATTTTGAAAACATAATAGTAAAAATCTATGATAGCAAAAAATGTGCTGAAAGTCATGAGCTAAAGGACAAGTCAAATAGTAAAAAATGTTCAAATTGCATAAAACTTAAACTTAACGATGAAAATATTGCCGTGGATCATGCTGTATAGAAAAAAAAAACAAGTATTTAGCATATACAGATGCGTTAACAAGATTTGGACCAAAACCAGATAAGATGTAACAACTACAGATACCACAGCAATGAATTAACATATTATTTAGTTTCAAGCAACACTATACATAAACTTTGCCATTTAGAGTTATACTACAGATCATCCGAAGTTATTAGTTGTAAGGAAGAACGGTCATAATTTCTATCATAAGATACAAAATCTTGAAGCATAAGAATTAGATTTTTACTTACATCAATTAATATATATAAATATAAATAAAAATGATTTTAAAACATAATAGTAAAAATCTATGATAGCAAAAAATGTGCTGAAAGTCATGAGCTAAAGGACAAGTCAAATAGTAAAAAATGTTCAAATTGCATAAAACTTAAACTTAACGATGAAAATATTGCCGTGGATCATGCTGTATAGAAAAAAAAAACAAGTATTTAGCATATACAGATGCGTTAACAAGATTTGGACCAAAACCAGATAAGATGTAACAACTACAGATACCACAGCAATGAATTAACATATTATTTAGTTTCAAGCTCAACACTATACATAAACTTTGCCATTTAGAGAGTTATACTACAGATCATCCGAAGTTATTAGTTGTAAGGAAGAACGGTCATAATTTCTATCATAAGATACAAAATCTTGAAGCATAAGAATTAGATTTATTTACTTACATCAATTAACCTATATAAATATAAATAAAAATGATTTTGAAAACATAATAGTAAAAATCTATGATAGCAAAAAATGTGCTGAAAGTCATGAGCTAAAGGACAAGTCAAATAGTAAAAAATGTTCAAATTGCATAAAACTTAAACTTAACGATGAAAATATTGCCGTGGATCATGCTGTATAGAAAAAAAAACAAGTATTTAGCATATACAGATGCGTTAACAAGATTTGGACCAAAACCAGATAAGATGTAACAACTACAGACACCAGAGCAATGAATTAACATATGATTTAGTTTCAAGCTCAACACTATACAAAAACTTTGCCATTTAGAGAGTTATACTACAGATCATCCGAAGTTATTAGTTGTAAGGAAGAGCGGTCATAATTTCTATCATAAGATACAAAAGCTTGAAGCATAAGAATTAGATTTATTTACTTACATCAATTAACCTATATATAAATATAAATGATTTTAAAACATAATAGTAAAAATCTATGATAGCAAAAAATGTGCTGAAAGTCATGAGCTAAAGGACAAGTCAAATAGTAAAAAATGTTCAAATTGCATAAAACTTAAACTTAATGATGAAAATAATATTGCCGTGGATCATGCTGTATAGAAAAAAAAAAACAAGTATTTAGCATATACAGATGCGTTAACAAGATTTGGACCAAAACCAGATAAGATGTAACAACTACAGATACCACAGCAATGAATTAACATATTATTTAGTTTCAAAGCTCAACACTATACATAAACTTTGCCATTTAGAGAGTTATACTACAGATCATCCCAGAAGTTATTAGTTGTAAGGAAGAACGGTCATAATTTCTATCATAAGATACAAAATCTTGAAGCATAAGAATTAGATTTATTTACTTACATCAATTAACCTATATATAAATATAAATAAAAATGATTTTGAAAACATAATAGTAAAAATCTATGATAGCAAAAAATGTGCTGAAAGTCATGAGCTAAAGGACAAGTCAAATAGTAAAAAATGTTCAAATTGCATAAAACTTAAACTTAACGATGAAAATATTGCCGTGGATCATGCTGTATAGAAAAAAAACAAGTATTTAGCATATACAGATGCGTTAACAAGATTTGGACCAAAACCAGATAAGATAACAACTACAGATACCTGAGAGCAATGAATTAACATATGATTTAGTTTCAAGCTCAACACTATACAAAAACTTTTGCCATTTAGAGAGTTATACTACAGATCATCCGAAGTTATTAGTTGTAAGGAAGAGCGGTCATAATTTCTATCATAAGATATAAAAGCTTGAAGCATAAGAATTAGATTTATTTACTTACATCAAATTAACCTATATATAAATATAAATAAAAATGATTTTAAAACATAATAGTAAAAATCTATGATAGCAAAAAATGTGCTGAAAGTCATGACCTAAAGGACAAGTCAAATAGTAAAAAATGTTCAAATTGCATAAAACTTAAACTTAACGATGAAAATATTGCCGTGGATCATGCTGTATAGAAAAAAAACAAGTATTTAGCATATACAGATGCGTTAACAAAATTTGGACCAAAACCAGATAAGATGTAACAACTACAGATACCAGAGCAATGAATTAACATATTATTTAGTTTCAAGCTCAACACTATACATAAACTTTGCCATTTAGAGAGTTATACTACAGATCATCCGAAGTTATTAGTTGTAAGGAAGAACGGTCATAATTTCTATCATAAGATACAAAATCTTGAAGCATAAGAATTAGATTTATTTACTTACATCAATTAACCTATATATAAATATAAATAAAAATGATTTTAAAACATAATAGTAAAAATCTATGATAGCAAAAAATGTGCTGAAAGTCATGAGCTAAAGGACAAGTCAAATAGTAAAAAATGTTCAAATTGCATAAAACTTAAACTTAACGATGAAAATATTGCCGTGGATCATGCTGTATAGAAAAAAAAACAAGTATTTAGCATATACAGATGCGTTAACAAGATTTGGACCAAAACCAGATAAGATGTAACAACTACAGATACCAGAGCAATGAATTAACATATTATTTAGTTTCAAGCTCAACACTATACATAAACTTTGCCATTTAGAGAGTTATACTACAGATCATCCGAAGTTATTAGTTGTAAGGAAGAACGGTCATAATTTCTATCATAAGATACAAAAGCTTAAAGCATAAGAATTAGATTTATTTACTTACATCAATTAACCTATATTGAATTTGAAACAATTGATTTAGTTGGATGTAAATGTATTTTAAATAGTTCAAAAATATTTTATATGTTCGTATTATATATACCGCCGGGATATAACAGCGATTTGTATACAGATTTTTTGGAAGAGCTTGCAAATATAAATATCAGCTCAACTTATAAAATATTATTTCTTGGTGACTTTAATGTCCCGGAGTTTGTTGATGACAGAATATCCTCTAGAAAACAATCCCTAATAGAGTTGCAATGTTTTTATGATTTGAAGCGTAATACAATTGTTTTACAAGTGTAATACAATTTTTAATCTTTTCAATCGTCAGTTGGATCTTATATTCTCTAATTTAGAATCTGTCCAAGTATATAAAAATGATATTCCATTTGTGGATGAAGATAGTTATCACCCAGCCTTGACAATTTCATGTAAGATTAATATAAAGAGGCACAATTTTTCGCAGTCAGCTGTTTGCGCAGTCCAATTTTTAAAAATGGAGATCCACACTATACAAAGAATTATAGGCCAGATGTGCTTTTAACCAATTTTGCTAAGATTTTTGAAATTGATCTTTTTAATAAAATTTACCCTTCTGTCAGGTGTTGTCAGAAAATCAGCAGGGCTGTTTTGAACGCAGATCAATAGCTACAAATTTGATAACATTTACACAGTTTGTTTCAAACACTTTGGATAATCATGGTAGAGTGGATGCTGTTTATACTGACACGTCAAAAGCATTTGATAGGGTGGTACCTAGTATTTTTGCAGAAAAAAATAGGGTAATGGACTTTCATAGTCAATTTGGTAAACTTCCTCTCATCTTATTTAGCAGATAGAAAATATCTTGTGTTCAATAATGGTTATCGGGGCAACATGTATATAGGGTGGTGACAATTTCGATGCTCAACATTGGCATCTCAGAAACTACGAGAGATATGAATTCGGTTAAATGGGACAAAAGTTGCGTAATTAGAAGTTTGACAAACACCTATGAAGAAAACCCCAGTATCTTGATTACTTTCGGATTATGTCAAAAAAATGAAAATAATACGTTTATTTTAAATGACAATATCTTCAGAACTATTGTATCTATTGCAACGTAAGTTGATAGTTTTATATTTTTGACTTCGGCCAATTAAATGCCGTTTTCAGAAAATTTCTGAAAAAAATGTTTAATTGGCCGAGGTCAAAAATATAAAACTATCAACTTACGTTGCAATAGATACAATAGTTTTGAAGATATTGTCATATAAAATAATCGTAATATTTTCATTTTTTTAACATAAATTCGAAACTAATCAAGATACCGGGCTTTTCTTCATAGGTGTGTGTCAAACTTCTAATTACGCAACATTTGTTCCATTTAACCGAATTCATATCTCGTTGTACTTAATTTATTGATTTTTGCATTTTAAGTAGTTTTTATTAGTTGTTAGATTAATTAAGTTAGATTACTGCGATATAGTATGGAACCCACATTACGTCATAAAAAACGCTTGAAAATATTGAAAGACGATTTTTAAAATTTTTATCTTTTAAAGTTACAGGATTATATCCTGAGAGAGTTAGTGATCACACTGAATTCCTAAAACTTCAAAAATTTCAGACATTAGAATCAAGAAGATATTATCACTCATTAAAATTTCTGTTTAATTTACTTCATGGTGTTGTTCATAGTTCATGTTTATTGGGCCAAATTGATTTTTGTGTTTCTCGAATTGGGTCTAGAAATAGCGTCACTTTTTATTTAAGTTCTCCTAATACAAACATACAGATTAAATCTCCTATTTATTATATGTGATCCGCCACTGAAAGGAGACTACAGCGCTGTAAAGTGGCGCCAAACAGGCAATAAAGTTGCTTATACTATGCTAGAAATAAACAGGCCAAGTCACAACAAACAGAGGATAAACAAGCTAGACGTTCGCTTGGACAACCTTGTTCATTCCTTGTTTAATCGACACATGCGTTTTCATTATAACCCTAAATTTAATCTGTCGAAAAATATTATTATGTGCGAATAGCTAAGAAGTGTGTATTTTTGTGGAAAGTGTTAAAAATGAAAGAACATTTGGATCACAGAGAAACGAAAATAAATACAATACAAAGAAAAGGAAGTTTGGACCATTAACTGACGTTCGAAAAAAAAAGAGTGTAGAGGGTCACGAAATGGGCACCGATTGTAAATGTAAAAAAGCAAGGAGCACGTTTAAAAATTTTGCAACATTTTAATCTTATACCACCTGAAGATGAGCAGAATTCTGATTTATCTGGACTAATTGAAATTAGTCCAGATATATTAGGTGATGTTATGATGTATTACCGATTAAAAACAGACGTCCGCGGAACTCGGAAGAGGAAACTAAATTACGCGATGCTGCGTAATGCTATAGGGTTCGTACTAAAGTGGCCATTCACCAAACTACTTTCCATAGGAGCTGAATATTAAAAAAATGTTTCAAATGTTCATTGCATTATCAAAGTTGGAAAATGGAAAGTATGAGGATCCTTCGGAGTAGGTTGTTGTTTGCCATTTCCAAATAAGCCACATTATCTTGCAAGCGTTTCAGCCCATATGTATATTCAGTAAAAAAAATCAGCGGATTGAATCTGCTTTTTATGAAATGATGTATTACAGACAACGCAGCAAATAAAATAAAAACTGTACAATAAGGAAAATGTTGGCTTGTTTTACTCATTCTCTGAAAATTATCGAAATTACTACTCCGTTCAAAAATCCCATTTTTCAAAAGAAGTTGTTCGGCAAGAGAAATACTGCAAAATGTCCAGAGAAGAAAAAAAAGTGTTGAAAGGAAAACAAGACTGTCCCACTCGATAGAATGTCACATAGGAGATGTTAAACAAAGTAAATAAAAAAAAGAAACGTGTTCAAAGCACATTAGTAATTGTAGAAAATGCAAACCTACCTAAAAAATTGTTGGGTTGCTGCTTGGTTTGATCATTTCCTTTCCTTCTTTAAGCCCAGATAACCCTGCACTTATAATTCTTGATGGCCACCTGTCGCACACAAACAACTTAAGTGTCATTGAAAAAGCTAGTAAATAAAAGTAATTTTGTCACTGTTTTATGTCTTCCGCCACATACCACCCATAGGTTGCAGCCTTTGAAAGTCAGTTTAAGTTCCCGCTTAATCATTACCGCTACAAAGCATTGGAGAAATGGTTCACTAATCACCCCGGACGAGTTGTAGCCGTTTTCCAAATTTTACAAATTTTCAATCACTTCTACATGCAAGCATTAAGTACACCACTTAATGCTACTAACGGATTTAAGAAAACCGGAATGTTTCCGTTTGACCCCAATATAATCCATTTTACATGCATTTGGTAATAAAATACTTTGTGCATAAAGTAATAAAATACTTTTACTTAGAACGCAAAACTGTGAAACGTCTTGATAAAGGTCTATACATAGTATTAAAGTTTGAACGAGATAAATGCATAGAGAGAATAATCCGATTAAGAAAAGATGAACATACACAGATGACAAAATTACTATCCAAAAGCCATCAGAATAGCTATAAACAAGCTAGGAGCTGGAATATTTTTAAAAATGAAGATATGTACATCAAAATATACTGTCTAACAAATAATCAATCTAAAATGTTGTGAACAAATATGCCTGCTTTGTGAAGTATGCGACCACATGTTTTGTTGTAACACTGTATGTATTTTAAGAAAAACAGAAATATATGCAAATATGTTCACATGACAGCCGCCTACATATCTAAAAAAAGCAAAAGAAAATCCTACTGATGTCTCTAATAAAAATATTTTAATATCAGAAACGTTAACAGCCTCTCATAAACCCAACCATCAAATACTTCAGAATTCAATATAAATCAAATAAAAATAATGATAGTCTAACTGGAAGATGTAGATTTTACTAAACTCGATGATGCCATTCTAAGTAAAATCTATAAACAATTGGCAATTACAAACTGCTTAAAATTACAAACTACTTAGAGGTTTCTAATTTTTAAACGAAAAAGTTGGTATCTTTCAGAGGTTCAGATCCGGGAACCGCGTCTCTGTATAAAACGGAACGTCACTTCGGGAACGCGTCTTGCGCTCGAGTGATAGAATCGATCAGAACTCTAGAGGTACACTGTTGTTAATGTAAATTTTGCTTTACGAGGTACTAGCATTCATTTTGTTGTTATTGCAATTCGAGAACGTAAACTTTTCTTTGATTACTCTTTGTGTATAATTAATTTGTTAAATAAAAGCCTAGTGTTACATTTTAATTAATTGTGCATTTTATTTTATTTTCATCTCATCACTCCCTGGTATCTCCACTGTATAAAAGCTACCCGTGCTGGCACTAGTGGTCCCTTAACCACCATAAACTCTTAAGGGTTGCGCCCGAGTACCGAACCAAGGCAACTCGGCGTCCGTAAGCGTTCTCAAAAAGGGAAAGAACCTTACAGAAGCGTAGCGAAAAAAAGAAGCTTTGTACGAGCATCGCCAGATCTATTACCAAAATAATTAAACCCAATTTAATACATATACCCAAAGAGCAAATTATAAGTAAATAAACCTTATCAATAAATGATAAGATAATTATCTTAGAAAATGATAAGGTGATAAGAGAATCATCTTAACAAAACATAAAAATACCCGAAATGTTCATTGCCTATAGAAAGTGTAACAAGTGCACTGACAAAAATAACAATGTGTGTCAAAAGTGCGGGGAAAGGCAAAAAGTGATAAAAAGATAATGTAATGTCTTAAATTAAAAGACATTTTAGTACTGCTATTACAATCCAGATCCTTCACAGCATTTTAACTTTCAAATAGAGAGTCAAACAGTAGGATGGCAGGGAACTTTGCCAGTGGGCTTCCAGGAATGCCCACATCTTACAAAATTTTATGGACGCCCTAAAAAGACACCAGATTTGTGAGGTAGTCCGAAGATATATTCGACGACATAAACAAAAACATTTCTTACAGGTTGAAAATAAATATGAAAATAAAAGTGACTAAGAAAATTTCAGGTTATGATGTGAGCAAACTCGTTCATTAAATCTCCATTATTAGTACTACATATGGGTATAATTAATAAACATGCCATAAACACTGCACTTTCTCGTAAAGTCCAGAACAAGCCCAGTTTTAAACTAAAATTAGACATTTAAACTAGTCACAATGTTTAGTGAATTTTGCAGGTTAAATTTTTTTAACATATTTATACCTTTTTACAGGTGGAGTATTTTCATTTATTTAATAGTTAATAGTTGCGCTTATTTAGTTGAGTTAAATATTAGCCATAATGGAGATTGGTGGATTGAGGATTTCATGAAAATTTTCCAATTGTCAGAATAAGTATTACTCCCCAGTAACTAATCCAAACTATGTCAATAATAATCGTAAATTTCTTTAAATTTACGATTAAAGACAAATTAATTTATGATCAGTGGAAAAGAATTTGAAGCATAGATCCAAATACTAATTGTTAAAATTTTTATGTTTGCCAGGACTATTTTAATAGTAGTAACAATATCAAATGTCCAAAAACACAATTGAATCGAAATATTATTCCCCAACGCCCAGAAGTTCTTCAGCAGAAGCCTTATATACCAAGATTGGACCAATTTTTAGATGGAATAAGTCAGGAATCAGATTTATCACCGTTTGTCGGTACATCTTCCTACAATAATTTACCTTCACCAATACCTTAGCCTTTACCATCGCAATACCTGCTAGTAATGCAAAAATGTTATCAAATTTTAATTTATATAATTTTCTTCTTTCCAAATTTAAACCACAGCAGGAAGTAATGGGACGGAGTGATATTACTTCTCAAAACATGACTAATAGAGAACAACGAACGTACCAAGTGCATCGCAATGTACGAGTATGTTCCCGTTTATTTAAGTTGAAAAATACTTTAAATAAACAAAAAAAGAATGTAGATTTTTGGAAATATTGCAAGATCAAGGGATGTTATAGATATTTAAATAATTATTTTGAATTGTCTTCTGCTCGAACAATAAAACGTGTTCAAATCAAATACTGTTTGAATCAAGGTTCTGGTTTTAAAATATTTTTGCTTTATGAAGATATCAATGTAGATAAAATGGAAGATATAGAAATAATTATTTTGAATTGTTATTTGATGAACAATCACTCAGTGTTCTATCAAAGATTCCGTTTGAATCAAGGTTCAATTTTAAAATATTACAATACTTGTGAAGGTTGAAGTAGATAAAATGGAAGAGGTAGACAAAATTGCGCATTGTTATTTGATGAAATATCACTCAGTAGTTTTTTTTCATTATGACCCCCTAATGAAGTGTAAGTTTTTTTTGAAATATTCGGGTTGGGGGGGCTTAGTGGGTTGGTGTTCAATATATAATATAGAATACATTTTGATTTCCAGGATCAATCAGGATGTACTTGAGAATTTCTATTCATATACAAATTGTTAACTGGACGGTTACTTATTGGGGAACAGAATGGCAACACTGCCTACATTCCAAATGAGTACTAAGCTAAGCTGTCGACTCGTCCCGTCGCGCGTCGCGTCGCATCGTCTCGCGACGAGCGGGCTGAGCTTGCCATATTTCAACCATAAAGCTCTTGCCGCGAGTAATAAATAAATCTGTAATCATAAAACAACCTGTATATGGAGCCAAAAGGTAGTGCCAATGATTATCTTCATCCTGTAGGTTTTAAACATAGTATATTTTAGGTAAAAATTCGAGTGCAGTATTCACCACCAATAAAAATACAAAAAAAAACTTCAGGATCCTGTCTAATTCAACCATTCAACAGCAATCAACAGATGGCAATGAAGAAATTTGCTTAACTCAAAGTATACTCGGTATTATATTATTATAAAGCCCATTGTATTGATAGTGTTCAGAATTGTAGTCATAAAATAGCCATAAATAAAAAATTAAGTTCTGTTCAACATCAATATCCAGAAATAAGCCCTCAGGAATTTGGAATTGCTTATGAAACAGAGGAGTTTCAAAATTTCGAGATTCGAGAAACAGTTGACAAGAACGCTTTAACAATTTTCCTTCAATATACAAAATAAAAAAGTATGTTGGGGTGACATTAAAGTATTACAGTTTAGAAAAGATGGCCAGAATTCTGTTCTATAAGACAAATTATGAAGCGGACCAGTTTGACGAAATTTTAATTGTCAGAGTTAACGAGCCCATGTTGATGATGTAGTGAACCCTGTTTTACAAAATTGCAATGTGGTAATCTTTCAAGAGACTTGGTTGAATGAAGACGAGCAAATCAATTTACCAAATTTTAACTGCATCATCCAATGTAAACGAAATCATGTTCGGGCTGGAGGAGTCGCCATCTATCGAAACAAAAAATGATACCATCAATGTCCTCACAATACACATAGGACTTTCTGCTACACAGTCAACATTGATATTTGCATTTCTGCGTGCCATAGAATAAATGGACCACAAATAGTAATTATCTACATAAGTCCCAATTCATCTATGAATGACATTACCGCATTTTTACATAGTTCCTTATTGAGATATACTCGTGATGGGGGCAAACTTCTTTCTCAACGCAACGAACTAAAACCTCTCATACTAACTGGAGATTTTAATATAAATTTTGCATCATAAGATTAACAGAATTTCTACATCAGCAACTAAATTTAAAAATGATCAATGATCGCTATATTTCAACTACAAAATCGGGAACAACGATAGATGTTATATTTTTGCATGTAGCCAGAAGGAATATCTTAAGGGGTAAATTGCCGTTTAAATCCTGCTTTTTCAGGCGCTTACATAAAAAGAAACCATTTTGATGTTTAGGTTAGCTAGGTTTATGTTGCCAATGTGCTCTCGGGAAATGCTGTTCAAAATAGTTGAGGTAATTGCGGTCGTGACCGGTATTACCCCATATCACGACCGCTATTATCCTACAGGCGCTCTTATGATTATTTGGAATATTATTATTTTTGTATTCATTGTTTAATCAATTTGTTTTATTTGTTACAGATGCCTAGAAATTATATTAAAAAAGGAAACAAAACTAAATGGACCTCTGAGCATTCCAGTCATCCAATAAATCCCAATATATTTACCGATGAAGATTTCCTAGCGGCAGATGTTTTTACCAGCCAGACAGATGAAGAAGAAGTAATGATGGTTAATGATTTCGATACTTCTATAGATGATTCCATCAATGAAGGCTCACCAACATCAAGGTTGGATGCAGGTCCATCCGACAGAACACTAACACCGTTGAAGTCAAGAAATACTACTTCTTCAGAACCTCTCTTCTGGTCTTTTAATTAGAAGTTCTCTTAAACCACTTCCTGTTCCCAAAGTAAATATCCCTATTGAAACGCAACCTTCCACCTCCAAAGATTTTAAGAAACTAATGAATATTCCAGGATCTGTATCTACTTCCATCCAAAAAAAAAAGAAGGGGTTTAAGAAGAATTTGAAGAAACTATTGCAAAGTGATTCATCAGATGAAAATATAGAGAAAAACTCTGTGCCAGGATGATGAGCTGGACGACATGGAGTGCGGAGAAATATGTCTAATTTTCGGGGAATTGGGGAGGAATGGCGAGTTATGGTACCGGTGTATTATTTGAGGCCGTTGGATTCATGAGTTATGTAGTAGTTGGGATACTGTTGAAGCCTACAAATGCAATATTTGTATTAGAAAGTAAAACGTTGCATGTCTTTTTAATTTTCATTTAATTTTTAAAAAAGTTTTTAGTGTTCTAGTTAACTACTGTTCCTGTAGTTTTCTTTTAAGTTAGAACATGTTCTTCCAAAATTACCTTGCATTATTACACAAATATACTTTTCCGATTAAAATTATTCCATTATTTTTTTAAAAGTGCCATCCTAATACTTGAAAAAGCATTGAAATTTGGCTGAACGGTATTACCCGGATAGTGGGGAAATACCAGTCAAGATCAAGTCAAACATGATATTGGTAAGAGTCTACCTTTTTTGCAGTTTTTTATTTGGATAAACCAGATATAACACAGTCTAGCGGATATATATGTCCTGCACTATTTACATGTGACCAGAAAGCAATATTTTTTATTTTAAATGTAATTTCGCTTAACCGACCGTCATTCCCCCACTCTACCCTACTCAGTAATTTAAAAGCCCATTTTGTATTGATAGTGTTCAGAGTTGTAGTCATGAAATAGCCATAAATAAAAATGTAACTTCTGTTCAATACTCTTCAATTCAATATCCAGAAATAAATCCCAATAATAATTTAGAATTGCTTATGAAAATTTCAAAATTTTAAAATTTTCAGGAGCATTGAACCTGGCATTTCCCATGCAATTTTTACTAGCTTAAGTACACAAGTACAAAATATGCTACCCTCAGAAAAAATATGTACATTGATGTTTGACGAAATCTCTCTACAATGTCATTTAGATTACGATCAATATAATGATTTTGATATATCAAATCAAATGTATCAAATAATGATATAGCTAATCATGCTACTGTTTTTATGTTAATAGGTATTTATGGTAGGAACTGGAAAGAACTCATAGCTTTCTTTTTTGTTAAAAAGTCGATGACCTCATCAAATTTAAGTGCAAATTTTAAACAAATCATTACAAAATGCCAATCAATTGGGTTGAATATAATAGCCACAGTATGTGATCAAGGGGTAGGTAATGTTAAAGTTATAAACACTTTAAAAGAACAAAGTAAAAGGGAAAAATATTAAATGGAGAGGATTATAATGGAATAATTATTGATATTGATCATAATACACTAGTTTCATTATATGACCCTCCCCATCTTCTTAAAAGTTTGAGAAATAATTATTTCCTTACCAAAAATATTAAATTTGTATTACAAAATAAAGAAGAAATTGCCTCTTGGTCTCAGATTACAGAAGCATACAATATAGATCTATCTAATAATGTTAGTTATGAGAAAACTATCAGACTCATATTGAATCCCAAGAAAATAAAAAAAAAATGAAAGTTACCTATGCATCACAGATTTTTAGTGAAACTGTTGCAAGTGGCATACGTTATTGTTCTATATTGCAATTAAAATCTGTAGACGGATTATCTCAGTTGGATGCTACAGCCTTACCAACTTCTGATTTATTGTCAACAATTAATAAAATTTTTGATAGTGTAAATGGCAGTTCTTTACATGAAAAAACTTTAAAGGGTCGTCTCTGCAAAATCATCGCATGTTGCTGAAGGGGTCAGAGGACGTAATTTGTTTAAATCTATGCCATTTATCAAAAACCAACCCTTAGATAAATCTAAACTACCAGTGCTAGATGGATGGGTACAAACCCTAAATGGATTTATACAATTAAGAAAAATGTTACTGGATCTTGGTTATAAGTCTTTTTCACCAAGAAGATTTAATCACGATCCAGTAGAAAATTTATTTTGTCAAATTCGGCAATATGGTTTAAGGAACAATAATCCTACATGCTCAGCATTTACAGCGTTTTATAAAGCACTATTGATAAAAACTGTTAAGTATCATCCCCATTCAGCAAACTGCATAGGTGACATGGTAACATATCTGATATCTGTTACAGATTTAGTATCATATAACGAACAGGTACCAAGTAGTGGTAAAGAGCGCTGGCATCCACCTGAGATATCCGATGATTTAGATATTACAGAAATTGAAGTAGGGGTATTGGGCTACATAAGCAGGTGTTTCAAAAAACATGTGCCATCTCTGTGGCACATAGGCCCGATTCTGCTTTGTTTTGTAGCTACAGGGTGTTAGTCTTAATATTTTTTCGAATTATTTTAATTTTCTTCCAAGTACTTTTAGCGTTTCGAATGAAATTTTGAGAGAAAAAGTTACTATAAATGCAACATATTGTAAAGCTAAAAATGTGTCGACATATTCACCAGGGACGTGTATATGGGTTGTCACTGGAATATTTTTCCAAAATAAAACATGTGCGCAACTGACTTTTTTCTTTTGATATCAAAACTGTGTAGGCCGTTTAATGCCACTTGAAAGTTATCTCTTGATATTTTGTCGAATTCAGCCTCCTTGATGAGATAAAAGCAATTTTATTAATCACGATTAATAGAACCGAAATACAAGCTTAAAATACAAGCGAACTAATAAAAAAGGGAGCTCCACCGGGAAGTATTTTTGCCTTTCACCCATCCGGGTGGATTCAAACCGACATATTCACGCAGTTTCATCATTTCATAAATTATGTAAGACCAAGCGCCGAAAACCCTGTACTTTTGATTTTGGGCGGGCATCACACTCACACACGAAACTTAGATATTATTGTTGCTGCTAGAGAAAACCACGTAACTTTATTGTGCTTACCGCCTCACACAACACACAGAATGCAGCCGCTTGACAAATCGGTAATGGGAGCGTTGAAAGCCTATTACAATGAAGAAATTCGACAATTTTCGAGGCAAAATAACCGTCCAATATCTCAATATGACATAAGTGACCTGCTTGGTAAAGCTTATTTGAAGATACAAACTGGTGAAAGGGCAGTCAATGGATTTCGGCAAACTGGTATTTTCCAGTAAACAGAAATAAATTTACAGAAGAGGATTTTCTAGTAGAAGCACAAAGAAAAGATGAAGCGCCTATTGAAGATGAATATCACTTAAACCCACCGCGTGACCAGGAAGATGTCGGCGATAAGACAAATGGATAACTGGTTTTACCACAACATATAGTTCCAGTTCCTGTTCTCAAAAAGCGACTAGGCGTAAGAGGTCGAAAATCGGGAACAGCTAACATTTCTCTACGACTCCAAACAAAAATGAACTGGAAGAGTCAATCTCATCGAAAAATGAAAATAATAAATTTAAAAGAAAAGTCGAATTCGACGGAAAGAAAAAACCAACCGTCGACGGTGCAAAACCTGGTAGTACATGTAAACCAGTAAAACCTGTACATGTACCTGGTAAACATAGTAGCTACGACTATTGTGGTTGGTGATAATCTCGCCTGCAGTGATTCAATCGTGTAAGGAGCATGGTATTTATATAACACCATTCCCTGCAAATGCCACTCATCTTATGCGGCCACTTGATGTGGCTGTATTTGATCCTATGAAAAAATGCTGGAGAAAAATTTTAGACAATTGGAGGAAAAAAAGCCGATATCCAGGAAATCTTCCGAAAGAGCAATTTCCAAATTTGCTCTCAAGGTTATGGAATGGCATATCTGAGACTGTAAACCAAAACTTGATATCTGGATTTAGAGCGACTGGGCTTTTCCCACCTAATCCCAACGAGGTTTTAAAAAGGATTCCAGATGGATTAACACCAGAAGATCGCGAAAGTATTGGAAGATCCCTTGATTCATCGTTAATTGATCTTTTAAAGGAACACAGAGGAATAAGAAGTGATGCAAATCCGAAGAAAAAACGAGGAAAAAAAGTTGAGGCCGGTAAAAACTTAGCACGAGATCAAGCTATTGAAGTTGCTTCTACGGATGTCGCAGAGGAACCTATTGTAACTGTCCCTGTACGGCCCTAAGAAAGCCTTGAAACTAGATGATGAAGATCTTCCAGGATGTTCTAATATCGAACAGAAAAAGAGGAAGAAGAAAAGCATTCCAGTTTACCTTAGAGAAAAAAGTAAAAGACAAAAAGAAATGGAAGAAAATTCAAAATGTGGCATTTGTCGTTGAATTGGAAAGACTGCAGTATTGGCGGAAAAGAATGGATCAAATGTGTTCATTGCCTTAAATGGATCCAACCCCGAGGCAACTTGGTCACCACATATATAAACTGCCCGTCAAATTAAATACCACAGCGATTTTATTACTCGTTTTCAACCAGTCGAAAAAATGGACCGATTTTGTTGATTTTTTTATCATATTAAAGATCGTTTTTCGTAGATTGATCTGATTGTTTTAAATTTTGTATGAGATTTAGTTTTCTATGATATACAGCGTGTGACAAAAAGGAATGTAATTTTTGGGTTGCTGCCATTTTGACAAAAAAATTAACTAGAATTATAAGTTCTGGGTATAGCTAAGACTAATATCTCGGGACGTATTTGGAATTTTTACGATAAATCATCTGGAATAAAAGATAATCAATTTTTATCCTAACTTGTATTTTTTCTACCTTTCTTAAGAGATATGCTAACAAAACTGAAATTAAAAAAAATGATTTAACTAACGCAGTTTAATACAGGATATCTTAAAAATACGACCAGCGTAAAAGTAAAATTATTTGTTTAATATTTTGAACTTAAAAGCCCATAAGGTTATAAAAGCTCGACACGTATTTGATATTTTTGTAAAAACTCTTTTTGTGTCTAAAAATCTGTAGTTTAGCTGCAACTTAAAGTGCTTAAAAACAATTAAAAAAATACATAAAATTATTCAATATTATGATTTTTAAAGTTAAAATCGCGTAGGCGATCTCATCCCTGCAGCCGTTATGGAAAAAACAATTCTTGAATTTCTTTCTGAATAGCAATATAGCCTTAAAATGCCACTTTTAAGCGAAAATGAATTGCAAAACATATTATGGTAAGTTTTTTCTCTTCAGTTAATAATTTGAGATATCTAACAAAAATTTAAATTTAGTTTACGCCAACGAGGTCTAAGTTATGCTAATATTGCCGATTTTGTTGGCTGTACAGTAGATAATGTGCGACAGGCCTTAAAAAGAAACCAAAATTTTGGCACTCCGGCATACAGGTTGGTCAATGCGGACGTAGAAGATGTACGAACCTCACAGAGGATCGCCTCGTCCAGTTAACAAGGCGAAGGCGTACGCTTCATTCATCCCAAATTAAAGCTCGTTTACAGGCGGCCACGGGAAAGGTGATCAGCAGGGTCTTCATGAACGAGGCCTTCGTGCAAGGAGACCGCCTTTGTGCCTGTCCGCTTCTGAAACCTATCTACCGAGTTGCTAGGGCTTGTGCTCAAACCCACCTGAATTGGGAATAGAAGAATGGAGTGATTGCATGTTTACTAATGAATGTCGTTTTACGCTGTATGCATCAGATGGGCGAATTTTAGTATGGAGAGAAAGGAATGGACGATATATTGAAGAGCATATGGAAGTTAGAGAACCGTTTGGAGGCGGAGGAGTGACTGTTTGGGGAAGGGGAGTAAGGAGAAATGGTAAGACAGATTTGGTAATTTTGGTCGGGGAAACAATGAATGCCGTAAGATATAGAGACTTATGTGTTAATGAGATTGTTGTGCCGTTTGCCCAGAACTTTGGTGAGACCTATGATAATAATGCTCGCCCACATAGAGCCCAAATTATTAATGAGGCACTAAGAGAGCATGGGATTGATCGAATGAACTGGCCTGCTAGGTCGCCTGACATGAATGTGATTAAGCACGTGTGGAGTAGGATGAACCTAAAACTGAATGAGAGAGAGCAAGAATTTTTGAATGTGGAAGAATTAGCAATTCCTGTCAGGGACGAATGGAATCTATAACCCAGGATTTCATCAGGAACTTGGTGGCTAGTATGCTTAGAAGAACAGCCGAACTTCTGCGGGTACGAGGCGGACCTACGCGGTATTGATGAATAATGTAAAACTCACATTCACTTTTTATGTAACATGTTCCTACATTATAAAGTTAATTTCAGTTTTGTTAGCATACCTCTTAAGAAAGGTAGAAAAAATACAAGTTAGAGTAAAAATTGATTATCTTTTATTCCAGATGAGTTGTCGTAAAAATTCCAAATGCGTCCCGAGATATTAATCTTAGCTATACTCAGAACATTCCTTTTTTTCACACCCTGTATATCATAGAAAACTAAATCTCATACAAAATTTAGAAAAATCAGATCAATCTACGAAAAACGATCTTTAATATGCTAAAAAAATCAACAAAATTGGTCCATTTTTAGGACGAGTTACAACTCGTTGAGTCAAAAAATGAGCTATGCGTACTTATATTCTTTATACCTAGTCTTTCTAAGTGCATATAATACTACTTTTTTAATAGAAGGCAGTTTTTAATAAATCTACTGTTAATTCCCCTAATTCTGTGTCCCCTAGAATTATATATTTTTTATCATTACATCATTACTGATTTTAAGTTTCTTTTCAAAGAATTTGACCATATATTTTTTTTTTCAGAGAATTTTAGTATTGGGCTGTTCCTGAACAATTTGAATATAAATATTCAAAAATATGATTGATAACTGCATTCCTACTAAGTAGATCAATACCAAAATCCCATTAGAGAAATAAGTTAAAATTATGTTTTACTTGTATAATTTTCTTGGTATTTGTCCACCATTATTTGTGACTTAGAAATTAAATAGTCAAACAAAATTTAGTACCAGTTTTTATTTCCCAAAAAAAATAATTGTTAAAATAATTATTGCTTAAGATACAGTATATATTTTGTTTATAGTTGATAATTCTAGTTCTTAGTTGTTTATAGTTCATAATTAACAATATTTCTGATGTTAGATATATCATATTAGATGAAAAATTTAATTACCAATAGCTACCTACCTATGTTGCTGCAGATTATATATTGTGTAGGTACTGTATAATTCTTTAGATCAAGAAGAAATATATGTCAAGTGTTCAAGAAACAAATATCAGTACCAGTATATAACCAAAAAAACAATGCCAATTCTTTGTATAACATACGTACCCCTATGGTATTCAACTTTTCATTGTTCTTTTAATTAGATACACAATAAACACATTAATTCTTTTATTAAACAACCAAAACTAACTACTTAAATTCACAATATAAATATCACAATAAATGTATAAGCCTTGATCACTTCCTATTATTAATACCTGACGACTTCACACTTTATAACTACTAATGGCTATCCTACTAACACACTAGCCAACTAATTATATACCCGTTCTAAAAAAATACAACATAAAGACATCGTTATTGCAATAATATAGAAATTGTATTATTGTATTATTGTATCCATGTATTATTTAACTACCTATAAATACAATACCCACATCTTTTACGCGAATAGTATGAATTGAAATCATACAAATTGGCTAGAATTTATTAATATCCTTGAAAACATTTCTCTTTCAAAGGGTCTAAATATTTTGCCTTTTTACTATGGTTGTGTAATATGTTATCAATTAACAACAGTTATCAAATGACCTGGACAATAAGAATTATTTTGCCTTTTTTTCAAACTAAACTCTTTAAACAAACTATATAAATAAAATTTATCTCAACCTGACTCGCTGCTAGAATTTCTTTCTTGTTATTCTATGTTCCTGTATTGTTATTCTTCCATTATCAATTTCTATGAGCAATATCATTACTAAATCAAGGAAATCTATTCCTAATGCCAATTTAAATTCTGTGAAGGCACAACACTTTCTTCAATAGTTGTTTACTTCCAAAAAAGGTCTAAGCATATAACTTGAAATAATATTTCAAAGTATATATTTAAACTTTTAACATTAATCACTCACATTTAGAACAGCTGAAATAAGAAATTTTGTAATTCTTCATGTCTAAAAGAGATAATAACATTTTTCTCTATTAGATAAAGAGGATGTTTTTACGACCTATAGAATAGGTCCCCTGGGATTGGGAGCGGAACATGACCACACAAAGCTGTCAGCTGAATCTATAATTCTAGGGGCTTTTCTTGTCCTACTTGCTCCTTTAAAAGTCGGTTCCATAGATGCAATAACAGGGTTCTTGCAGAAACGTCTAAACACTCTATCGTCTCAGTTACCTTTAGCAGTTACACCACCTTTAGAGTCATTCCATAATGATTTCATAATGATGTCAGAGATCAGAATAAGGTATCCAAAATTGTACCAATGTATTTATCGATTCTTTTTAACGACAACTTTTGAAAGTTCTCTATTAACCATTCTTCAGGGCCAATGGAGAATGATTTTGGAGTGGGCTGAGCTCACAAATTTTGATTTAACCCACTCGTTTGCGGTAAACCCATGTACAGGTGCACATACAATACCTATTGACGTAACAGAATCTATTGAAATAGAGAAAGTTATGCATGAACTAGAAAGAGAGGCTCGACGACATCAAATTGATGTAAAATATTACTCAATTTGCTTAGGTCACCCGCCCCGAGCCGAAACCCGCAATTTCCAACACGTAGCATATTGTGCGGCAATCGCAAAATTAAAAGAGGATCCTGCGACTTCCTGGGATAATTTCGTTATGAACTGTAAACCTACACGGATTACAAAGGCTATCCTGGCAGGATCGCCATGTAGCAAATAACACAACTTCTTACTTTTAATGTGTGTTTATTGAAGACTAACAATTGAATGTACAATAGCATTGTCACCAACCCAAACGGTATATTAACTGGGTTACCAAAATACATACGTAAACGCTAACTAATATAAACAGTATTGGTATGCGATCATTGCAACAACGTATTAGCAAATTATACAATTGACAAATTACTAGGACTAATGAACTGTAATAAGGTCTAATAACTAAAAATGCTCCTACAGCTGGTGCCAATAAAGACAAATAGCGCCATTATCAATTGCTTCATTCTGTCATGTTTTCGAAGAAATGAACCTTTCCCTATTTCGTCCTAAAAAGGACGAGTGCGACAAATGTGTGGCTTATCGAACTGGCAACTTACCTGACGACGTGTTCAACTTACATCAAGAGAAGACAGGGAAGAAAAAAAACAAGATAAAAAGTCCGAAAATAGCGTATTTTGTATGGATCTACAGTCCAACGTCTCGTCCCAATATTTTAAAACCAAATTAATAGTACACAACCTAACATTTTTCGATGTGAAAACAAAAGATGGTTATTGCTATCTATGGCATGAGGGCGTTGGTGGTACTAGTGCAAATGCGTCAATAATTTGCAGGTTTTTGAAAAATCATGTGTTGAGAAATATTGAGACCGGACAAAAAATTATAATATACAGTGATGGATGCACATCACAAAATAGAAACTGAACTTTGGCCAATGCCCTTCTTAATTTATGTATGGAATTCAAAGTAACAATCGAGCAGAAATTTTTGAAGAAGGGATAGACCCAGATGGAGGCAGACTCGATACACTCGACTATTGAAAGAAAACTTCGTCATACTAACATCAACGTTCCAGCCGACTATGTTGGGATTTGTAGAAGTGCACGTAAAAATCCAAGACCCTACACCGTTTATTATCTAGACCATGGATTTTTTAAGGACTTCAGCAAACTTCCGTTTGTAAAATCTTTGCGTCCAGGTAAAAGAGTCGGTGATCCGCATGTCACAGACATACGTGCTTTCAAGTATTCAGCAGATGGAGCAATAGCTTACAAATTGAGGCATTCCAAAGATTATCTGGATCTCCCTTTTAGCCGTATTTCCAAAAATACAATACAAGGTTTATGTTGTCCATTTGGTGATCTCCCGACATTGTATAATAATCCTCTACCGATTAAAAAAGAAAAAAAAATACATTTGCAAGCCCTAAAAATCAGTATTCCAGCTGATTATCACCTGTTTTATGACAACTTGTCGTATCACTAGATTACAATAGTTTAGTCTGTTTAGTTTTTATTGGTTTGTAATAAATAAATCAAATAAATATATTCAATAATTAATTTTTACTCATTTCCCACAGTAGGTAAGAAAATCCTGTAAGTCCTAAAAATATTTAAAAAAATAAAGAAATAACCATGGTCCAATAAAACTACAATCTAATTACTTAGCTCCTCAAAAATTATCTTATATTCACATGCTTTTATTATCTTGATAAACTTGTATCTCAGTTTTCTTCATTTGATTTGCAAAATAAATATAAATCGTTTTTGAGCTCCCCTGTAAAATTCTTATTTTTGGACTTTTTGGACTTAAAAAAAAGTATTTTCGCTTTTTCTACTCTGCAAGTCTAGTATTTACATTATCACTCTATTTTTTTCCTGATTTTTTACTACAAACTGCAACTCGGTACGTGAAGCCATTTGAAAACAAATGGTTCCTGAAAAAATACACAATTTGAACAAACTGCGTTGTGCAAGTCTGCTTCTCAGGTAATCTGAAATTTTCAGAGATTTTTATAAACTTTTATACTCGAATTCTTTAACAAAGATGGAAACGAACTAAAAACAGTTCTAGAAAATGCCAAGCATTTAAAAAATTATATTAGTTACTTAACCCTTAAGTACCATGGCGGGGTCAAATTGGACCCCACATGTTTTGAAAATCGATAAACTTAAGTTAGCCTCAAAAAAATACAGTGTGGTCCGAATGGTATTCCGGAAACTTCGGCAGCATATTCTGAAGATAAAAATAGGTAAAAAAGTTCGTATAAATGTAGGTCCTAAAATGCTTAGTTTCGAAGATTCAGGGTGTAGAAATTTCATTTTTATTTCGATTTTTTCCAAATAATTTCTGAAATAACGTCAATATTTAGATGAAAATTGGTGTCTGGGAGTTTTTTGACATGAGAAATTTGATTTTGATGTCAATATGACTCCTACTGGCAGAGGGCGCCACCTACATGTGTTTTAACTGTTTTGAAGCGTAACAACTTTTTGTCCGTACCTGTATAAAACTACCGAAGGAAAAAATATACATCTCTGTGATTTTTTACGTAAAAAATATCTCTTTGTAAAAATCGCTACGTGCAACCGTTCTCAAGATATTTAGAATGGAAAACAAAATAAACACGTTGAGTAGATAGTTATTTGACTGAAATAATAAATTTGGAAAATTTTTATTTTTTTAAGTTAATCATAAGTTTCTCTGTGAAAAAATGGTAATAAAACAGTTTGTGTTGAACTTTTGGCACAAAAACATTTCAAATTTATGATTTCAATCTAATAACTATTTAGAAATCCCATACAAATGCCAGGCCCAGGAGCATGTTTAATTTATGTCAATGATGACAGGTAGAGGAAATAAGGGTAAAATGGTGACGCGAGGCAAAACGGGGATGTGATATATACAAATGATACATGCAGCACCATCTCTCGCTTTTTTGCTGCAGTATGTAGTTTTGCTAACGGACGCACTCCAACAAAAGTTTCAGCGTGTCAGTTTGTGCAGTAATGGCGAAATGTCTGGTTGACGAAAATTGTTCGATTATTTAAAAAAATCTACACGGTATGTACTGCTTGTTAACTGGCTTGTTTTAAATTCTGTATTGAAGTTGTTTAATTTAGAACGTAACGTAATCATTTTATTTTCTGGCTGTGAATGCTATATATTGGTTATTTGGGGTTAGCTACGTGTTATTTTAGTTAAACATTTCTGTACATAAATGGGGCAAAACGGTGAGTTTCGATCGGGGTAAAATGATGACCTCTCCATTATGCCCCTATATAAATTTAATATTTTTTGCGGATAGGTATCGTAATAAAATTTATTCTTTATTAATTTCAGTGCTAATTATGGTTTGCAAATATGTGCAAAAATAAACATTGGTGGCGTAAAATTGCCAGAGGCACTCATACAAATTTCTATTGTTACTGTTTTTCCTCGCTCGGCACTGGCTATGCTTCCGATCTGTTTTTCCCTTTTTGGGCAATTATCTTTGGATTGCATTTTCCAACTAGAGAAATACCAGTCTCGTCACAATTAAATATTCGATCGGGAGAAAAGTTATATTTATCAATAGTATTCTCCCACAATTTAAAAAATTTATTGACAACTACTGCATTAAACCCCATTGATCGGGCAACCGAGATTCTGGAACTCTGATGCTTAAGTTGGGATTCCTATTCAAAAAACCTTTGAGCCAATCTACCTCAGCTAATTTTTCTTCCTTGTTAAAATTATGTCGAATTTTGTTTTTTCCGCTAATTGGAAGGTTTTCAGAAAAAATGCAGAAACATCCGTTGCTGAAGCATCTGCGAAATCCTTAGGTGCATTTAAGACTGTCTTCAATACCGAGCAGGAACAAGAACTAGTTGCTTACATCTTACGAATGGAGTCATGTTTATTACATGGTTTAACAGGAAAAGAAGTTAGAAGCATTGCCTTCCAATTAGCGGAAAAAACAAAATTCGACATAATTTTAACAAGGAAGAAAAATTAGCTGAGGTAGATTGGCTCAAAGGTTTTTTGAATAGGAATCCCAACTTAAGCATCAGAGTTCCAGAATCTCGGTTGCCCGATCAATGGGGTTTAATGCAGTAGTTGTCAATAAATTTTTTAAATTGTGGGAGAATACTATTGATAAATATAACTTTTCTCCCGATCGAATATTTAATTGTGACGAGACTGGTATTTCATTAGTTGGAAAATGCAATCCAAAGATAATTGCCCAAAAAGGGAAAAACAGATCGGAAGCATAGCCAGTGCCGAGCGAGGAAAAACAGTAACAATAGAAATTTGTATGAGTGCCTCTGGCAATTTTATGCCACCAATGTTTATTTTTCCTCGTGTTCGTATGAAAGATTGTCTGCTAGATAATGCACCGCCAAATTCCACAGCTATGTGCCACAAGACCGGTTGGATGCAGTTAGATATATTTTTTGAATGGTTCAAGAAATTTGTTTCTTGGTCTCGCGCGTCTAAAGAAAATATGGTGTTGCTTTTGTTGGATGACCATATGTGCCACACCAAAAATATCAAAGTTATAGACTATGCACAGGATAATGGGGTTGTTATCTTGTGCTTCCCGCCGCACTGTACTCACAGGCTGCAGCCTTTAGATGTTGGTTTTATGAAACCTCTAAATACGTACTACTCAGAAGAGGTAAAGAAATGGCTCCGAGTTCATCCGGGTCGAGTCGTCGCTCAAGAAGATATTGCTGGTTTATTTGCTGAAGCTTTCTATAAAGCGCCCACCATAAAAATCGCTATAAATTCTTTTAAAGCTACGGGTATATGGCCTACAAATCCTGACGTATTCTCAGAAAGCGATTTCATCGCTGCTTCAGTAACGAACATCGACAATGAAAATCCACATATTCAAGATCTAAATGGTACAAATAAGGATACAGTCAGTGATGCTGAGTTGCCGGGATCTCATATGTTGAATGCAAAAGGATCACCACCTCTACAACAGGATACTGAGCTTTTACAAGGATCAAGACCTCAACGAAGCGTTGATCCCATACAAATGCCAGGCCCATCATATCAGGATGAACAAGTTTTGCAAATGACACCGCATAGAAATATTGGTAACAACTCCGTGGCTGCATTTGCTATTACTCCCGAAGACATCTCACCCTCGCCAAAATCTACTGTGAAAAAACGGTTCTCAAAAAATCGTGGAAAAACGGCAATAATCACAGAGTCTCCATACAAGCAAGAGCTAGAAGCAAAACTACAAGGAAGTAAGTGCAAAAAGAAAAGTTACATTTGGAAAAAGCTCCAAGAAACTCGTCAATGTTTTCAAGAAGCTAAAGAAGCGAAATAGTGATTCTGAAAGTGATAGTTCATTAGATGACGATGCAAATTGTTTATATTGCGATGAACTGTATTCCCAATCATCTGAAGGTTGGACTCAGTGTATCACATGCAGAAACTGGGCTCAGGACGGTTGTGCCGGAATCGAACCTGAAGATGACAATCCAGAATTTATTTGTGAACTATGTTCCTAAGTGTCCTTCCTATTAAAGTTAATTTGATCTGTTGTTTTTTAATAATATTTATATATTATTATTATTGTTCATATTGTTACGATACCTCGAAATATCCCAACCTAATAAAAATATTGTAGAAAATAAATTTATTTGTACGTTTTTGAGCTCATCTCTAATTTGCCTTATATCTGGCTAACTTACCTCGCCATTTTACCCCTGCATATGGGGCAAAACGGGGATAATGACATTTTGATTTTAATAAAAAATTGTACAGACATAGAAGCATATTTTAAAACAAAGGCAGGTGATTTTGTTAACTAAATAGCAACATCGAATTATAATATCAATTGCCCCTATTTCCCCTATTGATAATTTCGATTCCAAATATCTCGAGAACCATTACCCTTAGCGATTTTTACTAAGATACCTTTTTTACGTAGAAAACGTCGCAAATGTATATTTTTTTACTTAATAGTTTTATACAGGCACGGACGAAAATTTATTACTCTTCAAAACAGTTAAAAAAGAGGTAGGTGGCGCCTCCACAACTAGGAGTCACATTGACATCGAAATTAAATTTCTCATGTTAAAAATCTCCTAGATACTAATTTTCGTCCAAATACCGAATTTATTTCAGAAATTATTAGGAAAAAATCGAAATAAAAATGAAACTTCTACACCCTGTATCTCCGAAACTAAGTATTTTCGGACATACATTTATACGAACTTTTTTACTTATTTTTATGTGCAGAATATGCTACAGAAGTTTCCGGAATACAGTTCGGACCACCTTGTATATTGATAATATTCAAGAGTAAAGTAAAATAAGAAATAATATTTGCGTAACCAGAATATTTGAGTCTCATGATGAAAATGTTGTAGCCACAGAGAAAGTACAGAGGCTATTCCAAAGTTTGAATATATAGCTACTAATGTGACTAACTTGGAAGTTAAACTTCATAAAATGAATAATGCTTTTAAGGCAGTGGTCATATTAAAATCGTATAAACATAAACATCAAATCTTAGCAGCGCGTACAAAAAAGGGAAAAATTACTATACGTAACACTGGAATGGACAATTCTGATGATGCTATTTATATAGGAGAGATGATCAGGGGTGTTCATAATTTGTTTAAAAAAAACAAAGATCAGTTGAAGCAGAAGGGGTACAAGTATGTCTGTCATAAGAATGGCAGAGTACAAGACAGCAAGACGGTGCTACGGCACACACTGCGCGCGAAGCAATAGCTTTATTGAGAAATAATTTTGGTGAGCAGATTATTTCGCATAATGGATCTGTCAACTGGTCACCTAGGTCGTGTGATATCACACCCTTGGACTTTTTCCTTTGGGGTTATGTTAAATCAAAAGTCTTCGTCGAGAGAGATAGGGAGAGAGAGGTATTGATTTATAGAGCGCGTCAACAGCGAGGGTTTTTTAGAGCTCAATAATAAGCTTTATTTAATATGAGGTTATTTTAAATCATTTTAAGTTAGAAATTAAAGTTTTTTCGTTATGTTGATGCTGTCTAAGATTCCATAACTTTATTAATCTTCGAAATGTTAAAAGGCGCGAAAATATTCTCATAGGTAACAGCATTAAAGAATCTAGACCTATGGGAGGCAACAGGTAAGCATTCAAAAAGAATGTGTCTCATTGACATTAAGTTATTGCATAAGGTGCATTTCGGAAGGGGTTCATTTCTGATAATATATGAGATAACCCAGCTACGGTTCAGGCTAGAGTATTTGAGGATTGCCGTATACATGACGGAGCTACAGGATGAGTTTGATTTTGTTAATAATATATCCATCTTTCATATGAACATAAGAAGTATCAAAAAGAATTGTGAATAGTTTGTAATTTTCTTTTCGGACACAGCTTATGTACTATGTTGTTACATAAAACAAAAACTGAAAATCATAAACACGCTCTACACTATTCGAAGAATAGAACGAAACAGGTCAAGGTCGCGATTCGTCGCCTAACTTTGTCGCGTTTAGGCTTATTTCCGCTTATCTTGACCTATTTCGATTTGTCTCGATTTTGGTTTCTTAAAAGCGCCTCAAAATTACTCGTGAAATTGTGGAGAAGGGCGTAAGGGGATTTTTTTTGAGTTTCCTGTTGTCTCGTTGAATTTTGTTTCGTTTCGAACTGTTTCCAAAACGTGGCGGTATTTATACCCGAGACAAAGGACCTTTTTTTCATAAATCTCAGTAAAATAAGTAAACCTAAAGTTTTCTAAAATATGTGTGTTATGATGAAATTTCGTTAAATACATCTCGTTTTATGTTGATATACACTACTGAAAACAATTATCCCAAACGGAACACACAACACTTCAATGTATACGCCGATATTGCTGCAGCTGTCCAATGACCTACGAACAGTAGGATGTTGTTCGCATACGGCCGCAGTTGTTTATTACTTGTCTCATGCTTCAACTTGTCTCATCCCATATCTTTCCCGGACATCAGGTCCAGCCCAAGCTTTATCAGATATATTTACACCAGAAAAAATCACAAAGTTATTAATGAGAACAGCGACGAAGATTAGTCATTCATCCACAATAATAATTTATATTACAATATATATTTTTGTTATATTTGTTTTATGGATTTCTCTTCTTTAACATTAATAATGATTCTAATTTATAGTGTTTGTAAACTTGTATCTTATTAATATACATGTTATCACTTGCGAATAAATCTATAAGGGATTTTCTCCGTAACAAAAATGTAAAGTCATCAGTACCCAGGATATGGTCATAAGAAGTTTTTTTTGAAGTGTTGCACACATTTGTTATGTATGTCCCTTATATACTAGTAATACTAGACATCGTAAGCTATATTAATTTTTTTTTCAGAGATTGTACCTCTGCGTGAATAAATAAAATATAAAAAATTTGTTTTCTTATAATAAATATAGTGTAAAATTTATAAAAGGCATATATAATATAGAGCACACATTTTTCTAATAAACAGTGTTTGTTTCATTACTATATCTACAATAGCTTTGGAGAAAAAAAATCAAAATTACTTACTCTGGCAAACACTTAATTATCTTTAAAGCGCAGAAAGATAATATAATAATAATAATAGCTCCCGTATATAGCGTTTAACGCCTTTGGAGTAGCAAGGTACAGCTTGCTATACTAGAGCCGTTCGGTATACAAGGAAGGTAATGTGGCTAGCACTACGCTTCAACCGCCTATTATTACCTCAGGATTGTGAATCCCAAGTACTCATTTAAGGTCGAGTCGACCTAGGTACCCAAACTATTTTTATTTTAATAAAAATAGTCGGCTGATGAAATGCCGGGTGTGGGAATCGAACCCACACCTTGAGATTGGTAGACGAGAGCCTGTACCTCTACGCCACCGGGCACCTTGCGAGCGCACAAAGATAAGAAGCTAAAATTGTATCAACAAGAGTTTTATACCTCACCGCCATTGAATCACAGGTAATTTTTAAAATATCTCTCTGGAGCCGCAACCCAATAGTTTTATGCTAGACCCTTTATAAAAACTAGTGATTTTATAATAAAAAAATTACGACGACTTATGGTGCTTCATTATTAAATGAGTATGTAGAGGAAAGCAAAAAGCGAAGTCTAGAAAACATCCTAATGTGATATCACTACCCGTTGAATTCAAGCCTCCCTCTCTATCATATGTCACTGAATTTAAAAATATTTTAGTTGGGCCAAAAAATACGTAACATTTTTTTAATTTTGCAGTAACCAAATGGAGGAACAGTAATTAAACAGGTGGAAAAAGAAACTAGAGAGCCAAGTGCTACTAAGTTGTGGCAAGAAATGAGATATGCCCGAATTACAGCCTCAAAGATATATGAGGTTGTTAAATGTAAAATTCTGAGCGGGTCTTTGGTTGAAACAATTTTAGGAGTAAAAATATTTCGGACAAAACGTCACGTGGATTATTGTTAGAGGGAGATGAAAATGTTGTCAAAAAAGTTGTCAACAGAGTTTATGAAGGCTGGAATATTTTTGTTAAAAGAATTTCCATTTATAGGTGCTTCACCAGATGCCATAAATGATGATTTTGTAGTAGAAATAAGAAGTCTATGTTCAAATAGAAAAAGAACATTTTCAAATTATTTAGATCCTGATGGAAATATTAACCCAAAATTGTATTATCAATTGGAATTGCAAATGTTTCTAACCAAAAGAAAAAAAGTTATTTTTGTAGTGGTAAGATCCCAAATTTGAAACGACAAAAAATATTTCTATCAAATATGGTGAATATGACAAACTTATTAAAAATGTATTAGAAAATGATAACTAATTTTGACTCAGTGCTATTTATAACAGGATCATGTAATAAAGCACAACAAACGGTATATGGCGTATATGGCTGTTTATTATTTAATTAAAAAAATGTTGAATATTTATTAATACACAAACAATCTCAACTATTAAATCTAGATATTTTATTAATTGTATATGACACGCTCAATGTTTATTCATAAATTTGCAATCCGCTTTGATTACTTAACTTCTATTTTTGTTTGCTGATGAAACACATGTCGGTCTTACTAGTTGGGCATTCATAGTTTTTAACTTCTCTTCAAAGTGTTAAATCATACATCTGCCATAATCTGTGCATAAAAGACTTCGTTTTTCATCATGCGATTAAGCATTTTGGAATATATGCGGTATTTGGACGGATCCACACATTCCAAATGTGTGGTTGAAGGAGAAAATGTCCTTAATGCAGGGCATTTAATTTTGGTTGGAAAAACCGAATTCACAAGCGACTGGATTAATGTTTATGGCTTGTGTTTACAATCCAGTGCCATTATTCGGATCCACATGAAATTAAGGGAACTTTAACCACTGAGGAAGCCACTGTAAAGATTAAATAACAGTATTGTTCTTGTAAAGCCGGTAACAGTGGTAAATGCAAACATGTTTCGGCCGTTCTTGTAAAATGTGTCAGGTAAAATCAACATGTTTAGTTTTATCTTTGAGTTTGATTGCTATTTATTTGTATTTTGTTTTTTGTTTACATTGAGAGAAGGAATATCTCCAACTGACATAACATGTGTTTGGTCAATACAAAAGGTAGTTACCAAAGAGCGATAAAAGCCTGTTCCTGTAGATGAAATGCCCTGTTTTATAGACAAGGTAATTAACATTCCAATATTGAAACGGATGACGATGGAATTAGGGCCATTTTTTGTCAAAACCTGCCAAACTCTGCTATTAGCAAACACAGGTTTGTATTAAGTTTTTTAGTAACAAAAATTGTTGATTTGTATAAATTTTGATTTTTAGAAAAGAAAGACGGATAGTTGCGGTTAGTTCAGTCACTTAATTTTTTTGAATAAAACCCCCCCCAAATATGAGTATATGTCTATTTGCATGGTGTGCATAGCCTCGACTGAAGTTGAATTAAAGGACTGTTGCCGGACTTTTTACCCGTCAATTTTAAATGATGACATTGAGGACACAATCAATGTTCCTCAGAGGTCTATCCAGTGGATAGATTGTCGAAGATACCGCATAACAGGTAGTCGTTGCTATGTGGGTTTGGCTACTTACTAGAGGGTGTTCTCCTAGCGTTTTAACCAATCCGCTGTTTTCACAGCGCCACAAATAAATCCTTAAATTATTTTTTCCCTGTCAAAATAAATAATAAATTTGTTAGACATGGAATTGAATGGGAAAGTGCAGATATGGAGGCTTTCATAAAAATGTCTGGAATGGAAGTGGTCGATTGCGGGATGGTTTTCTCTGCTGCAAATAAATGGATAGGGTATTCACCTGATGGGATTGTATTGTTTGAAGGCAAGCCAATCTACCTTCTGGAGATTAAATGCATATTCGAAGGTAAAATTATAATCAATAACTTTTTTTTGTTTCCAATAAACTTAATCTAACTTTGGGAAGTTAGATTAGTTAGGATTAGGATGTCAGACTTTTAGTTTTTTTTAGAATTTTTTTTAGGTAATTTATTACAATCATTTTTTCCTTTTTTTTAGGCTAAACTTAAACTGTTGCTGAAGCCATTGAAAAATCGACTTACATAGTGAGGAATGATGAATCATATCATTTGAAAAAAAAACATAAATATTATGCACAAGTTCAAATGGGAATGGCTGTTTTACATTTAAATAAATGTGTCTTTGTATGCATCCTATGACAGTAGTTTGCTAATCATAAATGGCGAATACGATTTTGATTTTGTAATGAATATGTTAACAAAAATAAAAATAATTATGGAAGACAGTGGTGCTGACATTTCACTTTTTAAAAGGGCATCTGTGGACCCTGAGCATATAGTTAATGTCTCAAATACTAGTAAAATTAAAGGGGTAACATCTGAACTCGTTCATTCTTTAGGCACTACAGAAACAAACATTTTAATTAACGGCTATCAAATCAATCAAACTTTTCATATAGTAAGCGAAAATTTCCCAATCCCTTGTGACGGCGTTTTGGGAAGAGATGTTCTAATAAAATACAAAGTCCATTTAAATTACTTTGACTGGACCATGAGCACTTGGTTGAATAATAACACAACGCTAATTTTGCCTGTTCATAGTAGCTTAGAAGACAATATCATATGTATTCCAAGCAAGAGTGAAGTAGTACGAAAAGTAAACTGTCTAAAAGATTTATCCAGTGATGCAGTAGTAGTGAATAAGGAATTAAGCCCTGGCGTTTTTGTAACTAGGACCATTGTTTCAAAAGATAATTTAATAAAAATTAATAAAAATCATTAATACGTTTGAAAGTGTTTCGCTAAAAATGGATACGTTGGAGACGATTAGTTTACAAGAACTTAACATTTTTAACATTGAAATCGAGTCAAATAATCGGAATACCCAACTGCTTACTCAGCTAAATACTAAAAATCTTCCTAGTTATGTAAAAAACGATGATGAAAAATTGTGCGCAGAGTTTTCTAATATATTTTCACTAAAGACAGACAAATTAACCGCGAATAACCTACACAAAAGTTAAGGCTAGCAGACCCGACCCCAGTATACATAAAAAAAATTAGGGTGCCAATTTTACAAAAAGGGGAAATTAATCGGCAGATTGACAAAGCTCTTAGAACACAATATGCATAGAACCATCACTGTCAGAATATAACAACCCTATTTTTCTTGTGCCCAAAAATTCCGTAAATGGACAAAAGGCATATCGTTTAGTAGTAGATTTCAGAAAATTAAATAAAAAGTTAATTGCCGATAAATTGCCTCTTCCAAGAATTGACAATATCTTAGACCAGCTAGGAAGGTCAAAGTGGTTCTCGGTAGTAGACCTAGCATCGGGTTTCCATCAAGTTACTTTAGACGAAGAGTCGCGTGATTTGACATCTTTTAGTGTAGATAAGGGACCATTTAGGTTTACTAGGTTACCGTTTGGCCTCTCAGTAAGCCCAAACAGTTTCAGAGGATGCTGACTATAGCCTTTGCAGGAATAACCCTGGAAAGGGCGTTTTTTTGTACAAGGATGGCTTAATCGTATTGGGCTGCTCAAAAAACACCACCTGAGCAATTTAAGAAAAGTATTCGAAACGTGTCAAAAGTATAATCTGAAATTAAATCCCGAAAAGTGTTAATTATTTTTAAAGAAGTTACTTACTTAGGTCACAAAATCACCGACCAAGGCATTCTTCCGGACGACTCAAAATATGACTTAATTGATAGGTATCCAATACCACAAGCCCCGATGAAGGGCGTCGTTTTGTAGCGTTTTGCAATTACTATCGCAGGTTTATACCGCGTTTTACAAAGGTCACTTACCCATTAAATAGATTAGTTCGTAAAAATATCGAGTTCAAGTGGACGGACGAATGTCAAACGGCGCGACGTTTGATTTATTAAAAGAAATATTGAAAAGTCCAACAATATTAAAATTTATTATAATTATTATTAATCAATATTGCGTACTGGTCTCAGTGTGAGAAGAAAAACGCGACCTCCAAAATGGCTGAAAACAAAAAAGTTGGAATGGCATCAAAAAGGTTGCGCCAGGATATCGTGGCAAAGCTGAAAACTTCGATCCAGCGAAAGTTGGAAAGAGAAGACAGCCGCCAAAAGAACCGAAAGCTGCACCTAGACGACCCGGACCAACTAGCGATAAATTGCTGCCGCCAACAAATCCGCAGCGCGCACCAACTGCGCAAAGAAACGAGTCTATCATCTCGGAGTCAATCTTCGGAGTAGATGTTTCAGTGACGGAAATCGCGCCAAAGCAAAAATTCAGCGCATGTTACCGCTGGATAGTCGATGTCTCTCTTGAGACATATCAAAATTACCGAGCCGACGAGAAGCGACTTGACCGTCTACTGATGAAAGAGCAAATGGCGTATTACGCTGCCTCCTTTATGTGGATAACATTAATTGACGTCAAAGCAAAACAATCTGACGTAGCTTTAACTAGAGAAGAGAAAGCCATCAGAAAAGCAGTAACGGACGAGCAACTGAACGTCACTCAGTCTTTGTATGCTATGCTCAGCGAAATAGGAAACTACGTTGATAAAATGGGAAAGGAAACCAAACATCAGGTTCCACCCCTACCAAACACAGTAGTTCAAGGACATGGTGGATACCATGCGAACACAATCAATGTCGATACACACATGTTCGAGGAAGTGTCTTTAGGTATAGCCGGAGGCACGGTTATGGCATTAGTGTCGCCGGATCCAGAGCCCATTCCAAGAGTAGGAATGGACATCTTCAGAGTAGGAATCCCCCAGCCCACTCTAGAATAACTAGTAATCTAGTGGGAAACACAACACCAATAGGCCCCAGACAGCCAGAAATCGCTCAGCGATTGGCTGGATATGGAATAACCGCAAATCAGTTCCAAGAGTATGTCGCAGGAACGCGCTTTAACTTTAAATACCTCAAATCACTTTCCGAGATTATAGGAAAGTTCGAGACGTTTAAGTTTGAAAAGGTGTGTTTCAAGAACTTAAGTCTAAATGGAGGTGAAACAGAAGTGGTAACTCTTGAAGTATATTGTCAAGACTTAAATAGATGTCAACTTGGGTTTAGATCAAATTGGGGAAAAAACACAAATAATATAATTCTAGTAAATAAAATATAATTCAAGTAAACCAATTTGATATAGGCCCAAGAGATCGGTTACCTGCATGACATCGACCCAGATATGTTTTTAAATAACATTGATAATTAAACAATTAAAATACAACAATCTCGGGTCGATAATCAAACGCAGGCTACCAAAGTTCGATTTCCTCATGGTCATAGCCGGGTGAATGTAATTAGATGAAAACAGATTGAACGACGTAACCGGCGATGACCACGAGGGATAGAAAATATAAAAATGTATGCTGAAGAGAGTCGGGAAGTGAGTCCGTCGATGTGAGTCGCATTATTACGGTCAGTAATTCGCGTTATCAGTCCGTTAGTAGAAGACAGCGCAAAGTGAAGATGTTCCTGTAAGTACTTCTTTAAGTAAACCGTTAAGTCTTGGCATTTCCCAAAATTGTTATACACTGTAAACCTTATATTAAATAAATGCATATTTTATACAATGGTTGTTTTGATTGAGAGAGAGAACCTGGTATAGCGACCCTAGCAAACAACCCCCAGCTAGGTCGCGACATGTGGTCGAGGCGCCGGGTACATACGACATGGGGTACAGACACAAAAAGACATGATAGGCTAAAGGATATGATATCCAGACAGCGTAATGCCAAGGAGCCAGAAGATATCATTATCCACCCTAGTCACCCTCCTTGGGCTCATCAGTCGAGTCAACTTTTGTACTAATAGAATATAAAAATTGCAAGAATTCAAGGCACTTGAAAAAGGAAAAGTGATTAGATAGAATTTAAGAAGAAACTTTGGTAGCATAATATAGAAATTTTAACATAAGTTTAAACTATGTATTTTTGATAAAAATACAGACTAATAATCCACAAATAAAAAGTACTAATATGATGCTCTTGACAATGATCACAGAGTACTAACTGATATTTTTGTTACCATTTTTTAGGGTGATCAAGATGATACTTTCCAACACACATGGATTTATTGATAATGGAAAATTGAGGAATCACAAAAAGTACTTGAATAATAATTAAAAAAAACAATAATTCTTATGCAAAGTAAGTTCAGAGGTATAGTATTTTAGATCCAACTACAAGCATCTCCTGGTGAAAGATTAAGGTGGCAAGTTTACGATAAAATGATACCTTAAAGCACATTTCAACATGTCAAAATGTGACTTTTTTGTGAGGTTCAATTTTATCTGTCTAGTTAGACCCCGTTGGTCCAGATTTTAGCTCGGATGCCCAATATTTTATTTAATCAACGTGATTGTTTTCAAGATACTAGTTTAGCTTATGTAGCTATTATTTTCCCGAGGCATTAAAATATTTTTATTTAGTATTATATAATATGTGTGAAGGTAGTAAGGTATTTAAATGACCGAATGTTTACAAGAAATTGCAAACGCAATTAAAAGCCATGAGACTTTTCGTAAAAAAAAATTTCACCATTAGGAAGGAGCTAGCAGACATGTATTGTAGTAGACAAAACAAAATCTCAAGAGACAAGTCTTTAAAACCCTATTTTCTTTTATAAAACCTTAATTTATTTTTTCCTCGCCAACTTATCTAAATATATATATTTACATATTTGTAAGTGATGAATCTAACTAAATTAACAATATAGTTAAAACAAAAAAAAATAATAGATTAAATATTAGTCATTACACTTTATTTTTAAAATTCAAGGTATTAAACTTTCTTAATCTTAGAAATATTATTTTCGATTAATGGATTTAATTTTTATTTTAGATTAGTCAGTATATGTTATAATAGCTAATTATGAAAACTTTTGATTACAGATAAAAGAAATATATAAGACATTTGATATTCTTAATTTCTTGCGTTAAAAAAGCTAAGAAGCATAAAACATTTGATATCATAAAATTTCTAACGTTCCTAGATTAACGATTTAGGCTAAACTAATTCAAATATTTTACATTTTTGTTTTTTAGGGAAAGAAAGCTTAAGCTTAAAAAATGCCTTACTCTTTAACTCCTCATCATAATTTATCAAAAATTGTATACCTACCGATACCACACCAAGACAGAAAACATGATGAAGCTGTTCATTCCAGCGACAGACGTTTGCTCTATCCAGCGAAGGTAAAACACGCCGCCTGCCCTTTTTGCCTCAGATTATTATGGAATGGAACAATATAGAATGAGATGGAAATTGAACACAGCGATTGATTGTTATTTGTTGAAGTTCATTTATAAGTAACCAGGATACACTTATAGACAGAAGAAAGACACGCAACGTTAACTCCCGACTACAATCCAGCATCCACATGATGTCACAAATGATCAGAAATTAAAAAACTCCATAAGTAAAACATTGACTAGGACGTTTATTGTCAGAATTAAATGAATGATAACAATAAAACAAAGAAACGCCATAGTAAACAAGAAGCAAATGGATAGTATGCTGATTCTGCAAGTTTAAAAGTCGTCGTTCTCGCGCCATTGGCCTTCAGCGCATATGATATTTAAATAATGCGAAAGAGAAATGAAAAACAACAGAAAAACTCATGCATGCAACTAGGAACACATGGATTATAGGCAAGGGTGGAAGCTGGTGTGTGCATTGCTTAACTGATATGAGCTACGGTTAAAGTCTATGGTTGAAATGGACGCAACAGGACGCAACGTACAAGGACGACGCACTTCTTCAATACGGGTGGTATCGAGTAGGACCCTTATTATTGTACAGGACTAAAGAGTGAAGGATAAAAATATATTTTTTTATTTTATTTTCATGACTTTCAGGATCACTGTAGCATTGTAATTAACTTTAATTTTGAATTTGTAAAGAATTTATTATGTGTGTTTCCTATTTAAATCTTTATAGAATATTTTTTTTATCGCTGGGGACCAGCTCTCCAAGCCCGGGGGATATGTCAAGACTTAAATAGATGTCAACTTGGGTTTAGATCAAATTGGGAAAAAAACACAAATAATATAATTCTAGTAAATAAAATATAATTCGAGTAAACCAATTTGATATAGGACCAAGAGATCGGTTACCTGCATGACATCGACCCAGATATGTTTTTAAATAACATTGATAATTAAACAATTAAAATACAACAATCTCGGGTCGATAATCAACCGCAGGCTACCAAAATTCGATTTCCTCATGGTCATAGCCGGGTGAATGTAATTAGATGAAAAGAGATTGAATGACGTAACCGGCGATGACCACAAGGGATAGAAAATATAAAAATGTATGCTGAAGAGAGTCGGGAAGTGAGTCCGTCGATGTGAGTCGCATTATTATGGTCAGTAATTCGCGTTATCAGTCCGTTAGTAGAAGACAGCGCAGAGTGAAGATGTTCCTGTAAGTACTTCTTTAAGTAAACCGTTAAGTCTTGGCATTTCCTAAAATTGTTATACACTGTAAACCTTATATTAAATAAATGCATATTTTATACAATGGTTGTTTTGATTGAGAGAGAGAACCTGGTATAGCGACCCTAGCAAACAACCCCCAGCTATCATTTATTGATCGCACGATGTTCGAATAATTTACAGTATCATTTTGTAATTATGCTGACAATACATATTGCAATCGGAAAGTAGTACAATGCTTATTAGTTAATAGTAACCAATAACTTGCTTATTTGACAATTAAAATAAATCCGCCAACCGTTGTTAACCTTTGGCGCTACAGTATAAGTTAACACAACGTATCACTTAATGAAAAGAATACAAGGCAATAGGTAGATAGCGAGATAGGTTTATTCAGAGGGCACGCAGAATTACAGCATCAGACTTTAAACTCATTAACTGTATTAAAAATAATACGTTACCCCACAAAAATTATATTCAACACAGAACTAAATGGGGTATAGGACTATGGGGGTCAGTAAAATAGAGCATGTAAGGATTACATAAATCAAATGAATGCTGAAAAGACTTCTCTTCGTGCTACCAAAGTAGGAGTTATTATAAGTCAGACAAGAGACAACTAAATGGGGTATAAGACTATGGGGGTCAGGAAAACAGAGCATGTAAGAATTACATAAATCAAATGAATGCTGAAAACGCTTCTTTTCAGGCTAACAAAGTAGGAGTTATTATAAGTCAGAAAAGAGACAACTAAATGGGGTATAGGACTATGGGGGTTAGGAACAATGGAGCACCTAAGAATTACATAAATCAAATGAATGCTAAAAACACTTCTTTTCAGGCTAACAAAGTAGGGGTTATTCTAAGTCAGAGAAGAGACAACTAAATGGGGTATTGGGGGTCAACAACTATGGGGGTCAGTAAAATAGAGCATGTAAGGATTACATAAATCTAATGAATGCTGAAAACACTTCTTTTCGTGCTACCAAAATACTTTCGTGCTACCATTAGTTATTATAAGTCAGACAAGAGACAACTAAATGGGGTATAGGACTATGGGGGTCAGGAAAATAGAGCATGTAAGGATTATATAAATCAAATGAATGCTGAAAACACTTCTTTTCAGGCTAACAAAGTAGGAGTGATTGTAAGTCAACAATTACTTCAATTAACAATTGCTCCTCCAAATATGATTATTTGGACTGTTGTTTAGGAGGTTGTGCTGAAATAAAATGTCCATACATTTACAGATAAATTAAATTTAAAAGAATTTTACAAATTAAAAATGAACTTTATCAAAATGGTACCTATCCTTTTTTCAAAAAAGATCATAAATATTATTTTCAAGTTCAAATACAAATATTTGTTACAAAACTACAATACTATGATTTTGATGGATGGTAACTAAAAGTATATTTTAGACAAAGTTCAGCATGACGTTGAATTTTTATAGACACAGAACAATATGCTTAAGAATTTCATTCAAAAATTATTATGCCAGAGCTTCTTAGTATTTACTATTAGATATTCTATTAAAATATCTACTTTCTTAGAAGATCTGGCTCGGTAAGAATGATCTTTGGTGTATTTGTAAGAAAGCAGATAATTGCACCCCTATGATAAAATGCGATAATGACAATATAGTTCAGTGGTGCCATTTTAACTGCCATATAAAAATTTCTTGGTGGGCTCTATTTAGGTTGAGAAATGACGATATTGATAGCAGAAATGAATGATGATTTAGATAGCTAAAAATGCTAAAGCATGACGGGGGCCCTATTAAATTGGGGGTCCAGTATATTTTAATTTGGCATACATTTGATAAGTTGCACACTAATATTATTTCTTTTTTACTTTTAGGGAGAAATCATAAGGTAAATCCAACTTTTCTAGAAGATTCAATGGACGTTGAGACACATCAAGGACAAAGTGGGGAACAGGGCAACGTGGACGAAACTAATGAGATCACGGACACAAGGGAGGACAATATATCAGATGAAAAACTTGATCTGCCACAAACAGAAGATAAAGGTACACCTATATAGGCATCAAAATCAAAAACATAGGCGAAAAAGAAAATGAGTTATAAGCTATAAAACTGAGAAATGTATGGATATGCAAAATATCTAATGAAGAAATTGAATACCATCTCTGCATTATGGGCGATAGATGTTCATTGGTTTTACACTGCATGCTTCAACTTAAAAACACTGCCAAAAATAAACTTCAATAAATATTTCATACAAGATCGCTTTTCTTTTCTCCTCCATATCATTTTGAAATCCCCAATAGAAATAATTTAAATTTTTAAAAAATGTTGGGGAAAAAATCTGGTATAACTATTGAGAGATCAAGGCTGCCTCCAGACCAGACTAATTTCGCACCATTTGCATTAAATTAAAAAAAAATACTTAAAATACTATTTATTTAAATATTTTCTATGTAAAAATGTATGTTGTGTTTAAAATCTATTAAACTAGACTTGGTTTTGGTCATTTAGCCAAGAGTAGTGAAGTAACAATCTTAACCTTTTTTCCGCATTCTACAAATACAAAGCAGCTATTGGATGTTGGTGTTTTGAAACCTTTCTCAGCGGCATATAATAACGCCGTAGATTCCTGGCTGATGCGACATCCGTGTAAACCTTTATTTCTTCTTTCTCTTTTGTGGGAGTGGATTTGGAACCATATGTATTTGTCTACCTTGATGACGTCGTAATTTGTACACCAACAATCGAAGACCATGTACGAGTATTGAAGGATGTAATTAAACAGCATTCCCAGCATGATCCGAGGTCTGGATCACCGAAGAGAAGACCCTATAAATAAATATCAATGATGACAGCGAGCAGCTTCACGACAACTCGTTCTGGTCGGCATTCCAATCGCCAGATTTATCTAGAAGATTATAGAACGTAGAAGGATCTGACTGCCAAAAAAACTAGGATAATAAAATTAAGTAATTCCCATAACATGAAAACTTTGTTTCCCCGTCCATCAAATTTATCTTCAAAAGTATTTGTTATCTTTAGATGTTTCCCATATTTTAAAGTGCTAAGAAACTATTAGATCTTTAAAGCGAATTAAAGATTCAGATGGCAAAATTATATCATGAGAATATGCCAAGAATTTATATGACTTTCAGGAAAGGCAGGGTCTCAGACTCGGAAACACATTAAAAAGCAGCCCACATTAAATGGTTTAGACACAAAATGAAGGAAATATTATATGTAAAACTGATATAAATTAAACATTTTATATATGAATTTTTATTTTAGGCATACTTAGCAGCAGAGCCATTACTCTCAAGTGTTGCTGATGCTTCGGAACTACCGAAAAATTATAAAGTGGCTGAATTTAGATTCTGCAGAAAAAAATAATTCTATAAGAACAGTTAATTTGTTAATTGAGGAGATAAAAGGATGCTTTAAGAAAATCTAATGAACCACAATGGAGGCCAAAATTCTTGTTGACAATGCTGATTATCTTTTGAGATGAACTGACATAAAGGGAAACCATTATGGGTTACTCTAAGAAAAACACCGAATAGTGATTATAATAAACTAATATTTCAGGGTTAGATGGTAATTGTAAAGTTTTGGGCACAACAATTTTGAATATACCCTCCAAATACATCATTTAGTTAAGTAGTACATCAAGTTAAATATTCAGTACGTTTAGATTTATACGTTTAATAACAGATCAATACGTTTTAGATTTCGTTATGTCAAATATAATCTAGATTTTGTTCATTTCATATATAATCTAGATATACAAAATTTTATTTTATCTACAATGATTTACACAAGATAGGTCAATAAATGTTCATGTTGTAAATCGCCAAGATGATACTCCATTTGCATTTTATAAACTATTGCTGACAAACGATTTGCTTGATCTTTTGGTAAATGAAACAAATGTTTACGCTTAACAAAAAAATAGTGACAGTATATCAATAACATATAATTCATTCGTCGCTAATTGGGTTGATACAAATAAAGAAGAGATGTGGTCATTTTTAGGCATACTTATATGCATAGGGCTAAATCCGACACCACGATTAATGAATTATTGGAGTACACATTTTATTCACAATTGTTGCGTTTCCCAACAAACAAGCATGCCAGGTAGTATATTTGAGACACTTTTAGCTCACGTGCATTTATCAAATAATCAACTATGTTCTGAAGGAGATCGTCTCTTCAAGTTAAGTGCATTACTAGATCTTTGTAATAAAAATTTTCAAGGAAATTATACTCCTGGTCATTTGCGCAGACGAAACCTGTTTAGGAGGCGGCAATACTACTGAGGGGTCCATTTATTTTGTTTAATTTCAAGTTCAAATGCAGCTGAAAAACAAATAAAATGTTTTCTTTTTTTTTCTTGTTTATTAACAAGAAAAAAATCAATTAGAAACTAACAAGATAAAATGTAATAATATGCCGGGTGTTCTAGTTAAAGTAACAAAGATACTACCACTTTTAGCATGAAGCATGGTTCTACTGTACTTTGATCGTAATAGTAATTGGTTAACACTGCTACAAAAAAATAAAACTTTTTTTCTCTCGCCAGGAAAATTGCCACTGAACAGAGAGACTATCTCAAGTATCGGTTGCCCCCGCCGAGGTCGCTCCAAATTCAAAATAAATTCTTTATATAAATATTTGTAAATAAGTTTCTTAATTAGTTTCATCAGTTTTTTTTTATTAAGTGTTATATAGTTTCTTGTTGTGTTCTTTAGTGATATATACTCTGTTAAATAAATAAGACTTTAAATTATCCAAGCGGAACCCAGTAAAACTCTAACAATTGGTGTTAAATGTGGCATATGAGGTAATCATAGACTAGAAAAAGAAAAAGAAAACTGAAAATGTCTCTGAAAAAATTAATGCTGAAAGACTTGAAGTGTCCGAACTAAAGTGCATTTTGCAAAAGAGAGAATGTGATACGGACAGCAAGAAAAGCATTCTGCAGGCCAGACTAAGAGACGTTCTGATAGAAGAAGGTGAGGATCTCGATACATTGGAAAAATTGGAAGATAAAATTACAGAAAATTCACAAAAATTAGCGGACAGTTTAAATAATAAAATCACTGTGAATTTACAGATAAAATCAATATTTTAAAAGATAAAATCAGAGAAAATTCGAAGGACATTCTGACCGGCTTTAGTAATAAAATACGTAATTTACAAGAAAGATTAAACAACAAAATAACAGAAAATTTCAAGGAATTAAAAGACAAAATAATACAAATTGAGGAGAAAATATAAAGACATTTTTTGATACAGATAAAATGAACAATCATGTTTTGTCAAAACGTTTTAGATAACTACAGGGTTCAATTAACCAAATTAATAATAGAGATTTTCTAATATAAGATAATATCATAAAGCAAAACTTGCCTCACAAAAAGATAAAACATCAGACAAAAATGTAAGAAACTAATATTATTCAACCACTAGTAGTGATTTTAGAAAAAAAATAATTTGCTTACCTTGATCCTACTAAAATTTTCATGTTATTAAACTAATTAGAAAGTCCAAACTGAAACGTATTTATTTTTTCGTCTCATTGGCCAATATTGAACCGTATCCTAAATTGACAACTCCTGACATATTTCCTATCTACGATACGAGCTGACAACTTAAATGATCATATAGTAGAAAATATAAAAACATCTTTTGATACAGATAAAATGAACAATGTTTTAGATAACTACATGGTTCAATTAACCAAAATAAAAAAGGAATTTTCAAAATATAACATATTATCATGAAGCAAAACTTGCCTCACGAAAAGATGAAAGCATCAGACAAAAATGTAAGAAACTAATCATATTCAACCACTAGTAGAAATTTTAGAAAAAAATCATCTGTTTACCTTGATCCTACTAACATTTGCATGTTATTAAACTGATTAGAAAGTCCAAATTGTAACGTAATTGTTTCTTCATCTCATTGGCCAATATTGAACCGTCTCCTAAATTGACAACTCCTGACATATTTCCTATCTACGATACGAGCTAACAACTTAAAGGATCATATAGTAGAAAATATAAAAACATCTTTTGATACAGATAAAATGAACAATCATGTTGTGTCAAAATATTTGAGATAACTACAGAATTCAATTAACCAAAGTAATAATAGAGAATTTTCTAAGTATAACACATTATCATGAAGCAAAACTTACCTCACAAAAAGATGAAAGCATCAGACAAAAATGTAAGAAACTAATCATATTCAACCACTAGTACGTAGTAATTTTAGAAAAAAAATCATTTGTTTACCTTGATCTTCTGAAATTGTCATGTTATTAGACTGATTAGAAAGTCCAAATTGTAACGTACTTGTTTTTTCATCTCATTGGCCAATATTGAACCGTCTCCTAAATTGACAACTCCAGATAAAATAAACAATCATGTTGTGTCAAAATGTTTTAGATAACTACAGGATTCAATAATTAACCAAAATAATAATAGAGAACTTTCTAAATATAACACATTATCATGAAGCAAAACTTGCCTCACAAAAAGATGAAAGCATCAGACAAAAATGTAAGAAACTAATCATATTCAGCTACTAGTACGTAGTAATTTTAGAAAAAATAATAATTTGTTTACCTTGATCCTACTAAAATTTTCATGTTATTAGACTGATTAGAAAGTCCAAATTGTAACGTAATTGTTTCTTCATCTCATTGGCCAATATTGAACCGTCTCCTAAATTGACAACTCCTGACATATTTCCTATCTACGATAAGAGCAGGAGGATCATATAGTAGAAAATATAAAAACATCTTTTGATACAGATTAAATGAACAATCATGTTGTGTCAAATGGAGAATATTAAAAAGATATATTACAGCCAAACTATAAATAATAGAAGTAATTGTATGTGCTATTATTTGTCTACATAATTATTTAAGAAGCTCAGGTTTTGGAAGCCTGACAACAAGAGTTACCGCTTCTCTAATTATGTAAACATGGAAGCAAGTAATGAAGAAGTAATCCTAGCGAAAGGGAGAGGTACCGTTGTAAAGGACTAGAAAGTACAGGTGGAAATGCCTATTGTCAAACAGCTAGGGAAGTCCGAGATACATTAACAAACTATTTCATGAACATTGACACAATTATGTTACACTGTTCCAAATAATATCTTTAATTCATGGTTTATCTATATAATTGATCGTCCTGATCCTTCTATTCATTAAGACTTTGCCAATTCAGATCAACCGGGAATATCATCAAGTTCACTTGAACAGCAAACCCGAATAAAAGATTTTATTTCATACAAAGAGTTCAAGGATGTCCAAAAGCGGGGTAACACAAAATTATTCAAAAGGGCAGGAAAAATAATAGAAGATAGGCACACGTATGTATACGAACACGGGTAGAATACCCACCAATACTCCTGAACTGGCAGCATTTGGAAGAATCTAAAGATTGCCAGCCGCCACATAACTCAGTGAAAAAAGTAAAGCGATCCTTAATTTCCCTGGTAAAAGCGATCCTAATAATCCTTGATGAACTTAGGCATATCAAATTCCTCAGATGAAGAGATTGATCTGCCCGAGTATGTTAGAAAACCACTTAAGAGGAGAGATTATGTGTTGGTCAGATTCTGACGAAGAATGAAGAAAATGAGTTTGAAATTTTCTTTTTCCGAAAATCTAATAAAACAAGCGGATCGGTTCTCGTCTAGTCTCGTCTCGTGGCAATCCTATCTACAGGATGTCTCAATGCGCGGAGGTGATATATGGTTCAAATTCGATTCTCATCATTGGGATTTCCTAAACTATAATAATAAAAGATACGGCTTTGGTTAAACTGGGGCAAAGTTTTATGACCGTTATTTTATGCTGGTACGAAACTTACAACGGCCCTAATGAATAAAAATTTAGCAATTGCTTTTTCATTCAAAATCGAAATAAATGCTTGAAACTAATTGAATGAGATGTTAAGTAATTGCTTTTGCTTTTAGCAATTGCTTTAAATTGTATAAATTGCTTCTAGCTAAAGCTTTTTCTTAAAAAGAAATTGTTAACAAAAAGAAGCAATTGCTAACAATTGCTGCAGCATTTTTAAAGTAGCTCGACCCCAGCATCATTTACTTGAACCATTCGACTTTACATTAAATGTATAAGCTTTTCTGTTATGGGTGAATATAGAATTTGCACAAAATAAAAATATAGAGCGTACATAAAAAATGCAGTAATGGTGATTTCAGAAAGTTATATCGATTTGCTGGCGAAAATGTTGAGTGGTTAGTAAATTATTTTTAATGATACTGATGAAACGCAAGGAGCCGCTTTATCACCTATTACAAGTATGAAAGTTTTTCTGCGACAATTGTAGAATCCGAGTTTTCATCTGCTTCTGTTATGCATGACACCATGACATTTTGCGTTGAAGTCATCTACAACTTCTCTCCATTCAACTGTAGTACTCGGTACCTACAACAATTATTGTAAATCTTATTGACCCGCACTTTTTTGGATTATAATACGGACAATATTTTCATGCTTTATACTACGTACACCGAGTGACTGGATATATTGGCGCCTTTCTGTTTGTTTAGAATGTGATTAGCCACACAGTATACGCGTGGATCTCAATTGCTTATAAGACACTTTTTCTCTAAAAGACACTTTTGTTTAGGTTAACAGTGACACTTTGTCAGACTAGGAAACTGAAATTGTTGACAATGAATGAAAAAAACCTACTACAAAATCCAAAATCCGAATCAGCTGAAGTTCCGGACATGATGCGAAATATTTATCAGATGAGGCAAAAACAACTCCAGCTGTGGATGAGTTCCAAATATTTGGGGACCGTATTGCCAAAAAAATATATATACATGTAATATGTATTTCTATGCATTGGCATTCAGGTAACCTTCGTTATCAATTCGAATTACTACTCACTTATTATTTTTCAGAATAAGATCAGCAACCTCCTGTACGAGACTGAAATTGGTGATGCACCACTATCACGCAACATTTTCCATTCCTATCCTCATGTGACTACAATTAGAAACAATGCGCAATATTCCAACCCGTTCAAGTCGTGCGTCAGTTTCTTCCTATATAGAGCTAATAATGAAATCATCCGTCTACAATGAGCCATTTTTTTAGTTTTTTTAAATGTGTTTCTTTACAGCCAGGGACGTAGCAACAGGGGCTGCAAGTGGTGCGGCGCACCAGGGCCCGGGGTCCGGAAGTGGTCCTGCGGCCTAGCGACATTGGCTCTTGCAACCCGATTCCAAATTTGACTTTTAACATTATTTGAGAATATCTGCATAAATGAAATAAAATTACATTACAATTACCTGTTCGGGTATTGCACCACATTACTATAAGACCGATCTTTTAATAATAGCTATTATTAAATCGATTGAGTAGTACATGCCTAGTTTCCTCTTCCTGAACAAAAAAACCGCGTCATCAGTGCAATCATAATTTCGCACAGTGGCGCTGTCAAATATCGGTGTGATTCGCGGTAAATCGTAATATTATTGATATTTTTTGACTTTTTAAAGTGAGTTTTTAATATTATTTATTAGTGTAAGTGTAATTACATTAGGGGTTACACCCTGAAGCCTGAGTGTAGTAACTTGGTAATTAATTTTAGTTATTTTATAGAAACGGCGCGGCGGAATGTTTAGGTGGAAGTTTAATAATGATAATACTATTAGTGGCTATTTTCAAAATACTTTAAAATTCTTTACAACTGACAATTTGTTTGTTACGGCTAAAAAATAAAAAAACACATTTTTACGAAAAGAAGAGATAACATTAAAAAAATAGTACTTGGTATAAAACTATGTTCTTTTTACCCATTTCTTGTCTGAAAAATGGACGCAATCCGTTAAATTAAAAAGTAGTGTGTTTTTTAGTTAATCTGTTACAAGAAAATTAAAATCTATATGAAAATTGCCATTAGATAACTTTTTAAGTGAAAAAGTTATCTAATGACAACAAAATTATTGGTCTCATATATAGGGTGTCTCATAAGTCATGGATCAAATTTAAATAGGAGAGAGGGGAGGTCATTTCCAATAAAAAAGTCCATGTATCCTAAAATGCCTGGTTTTCAAGATACAGGGTGTTGATAGTGAAAAATGACAAAGGAAGGTACTTGCTGATAAAAATGCCACTTGACATTTTTTTGTCCGACGAAAGGTATTTGTGTAAAAAAATAAAATACATTTGTCTGCATAACCAGTGTGTCTTCAGGAATTAAGCAAACACCGATTAATTAATTTTATTTCTTTTCACAAAAACCGTTCGTCGGACAAAAAAAATGTCAAGAGACCATTTTTGTCAGCAACTAGTAACAGATTACGAAAATAATTTTTATTTTGGAAAAAAAGCAGTGGCGTACCGTTTTTTCATTGAATAAAATTGTCACTTTTCACTTTCAACACCCTGTATCTTGAATAGCAGGTATTTTAGGATACATGTTTTTAAGGTTTTTTTGTTGGAAATGACCTCCCCTATCTCCTGTTTAAATTTGATCCATGACTTATGGGACACTCTATAAAATAACTAACTCTTAAGTTACCTAGTTTTGCATTCAGCTGCGATATGAGTCAGTACAAACATTTGTCGAGAGCTGAAAAGCGGAAACGGAAAGAAACTGAAAAACGTGAAAGGGAAAAACTTCCTAAATTAGCTTCCTTTTTCCATCGTGTTGAGAAAAATACAGTTGAATTATCTGAATTGTCTGAACCTGAAAATAAAGACGATAAGGATAACCCCGGAACACCTCTATCACCGAAGTCAATTACAATGAGTATTGCAAAAGAAGAAAACCAAGAGGCAACCACAATTTCTTCGACTTCCCTATCTGTATCTGTTTCACAAACAACGGTGTCACATCTTAATACCGAAAAGTCTAATTTCACCATTATTCTCAGCGATTCGAATAAAAGATTTATAGCAAAACACGGACCATGTCAACCAGAAAATGTACAATTTCCTAAAAAAGCTAAAGTTCGATCGTTCAGTTTGGCGTACTACAGCCAACGATCCAAGTCAGGAATTGTATACAGAAAAAATTGGGTGTGTTACTCACCAACATTGCTGGGTTTTTGGAGACAGAACTCAAGGATCATTAAATTAGGTAAATGGATTTAATGACTGGGGTCATATTTCTCGGAGTATCACTAAGCACGAATCTTCTAACAATCACCTTTCTGCTAGCCTGATATATTACAAATGGAAAAGCGATCAAGTATTGGACACGGACTTGGATAAAACGCTGAAATTTAAAACTAATTATTGGGTTAAAGTGCTGGAACGAGTTACGTTAATAACTCGTTCACTGACTTGGCTAAAAATAATGTATCATTCAGAGGAGACAATGAATCGTTATATGATGGCAATCACAATCGTGGCAACTTTCTAAATATTATTGAGCTATTGTCAATGTTGGATTTTGTGTTATTTTATCTTCACGCCACTGCTTAAATTTACTATTTTATTTTAGTACACCACTGTGTAAATGACATAAGTCATTCTTGATATAACAGAACACGAGAAAAGTATACGGTAACGGAGGATTACGTTCATTTTCATACAAATCATTGTAAAATAGTGTTAGTTTGTGCCTAATAAATACAGTCCACCAGAAGGGAAGAAGTTTAATTAACCAGCGTAAAAAGATACAACAGTCGATTTATGATCCAGTTTTGAAAGAGCTTTTATCAAGAGATAAAAAAATGTGTAAAATATTTGTCGCCAACCATTGAGAACAAAATTATCGATCCAATATCCTGAGATTGAGAACAAAATTATCGATAGCCAATGAGGTAAAAACTAAACTGATCAGTCACACAATGGACACAACTCAAGATATTTCAAAAATTGACCAAGTCAGTTTTATACTAAGCGAACCAGGCTCTCAAGTTGATACAGTCTATATGGATGTTTCAAAAGCTTTCGATAGGATGGACCACTACATACTTTTAACAAAACTTTCTCAGTTTGGATGTAGCAACAATTTGAAATATCTACTACAATCATACCTAGCTGGTCGTTCGCAGTACGAAGAGTATCATGGTCTTCAATCATATCGTTTCACACCATCTAGTGGAGCCCGACAGAGCAGCAACTTGGCACCGTTAACTATAATTTTCTTCCAAGTACTTTTAACGTTTCGAATAAGATGCTGAAGGTAAAAGTTACTATAAATGCGATATATTTTAAAGCTAAAAAAATGTCGACAAATTCACCAGTGACGTGCATATGGGTTATCACTGGAATATTTTTCTAGAAAAAGTATGTACGCCACTGACTTTTTTCTCTTGTTATCGAAATAGTGGAAGTAGTTTAATGCTTAAAAAAATAATATAATTAACTTGCAAAAGTTTTAAATAAGTATTGAAATTTCATTGATTCCTCATCAAAAAATATGAAGAAAAGTTCCTATAAACTTGGGTATGGAAAAACATAGTTTTAGAGTTATAGGATGTTAAAACTTTTAGTATTGAAAATACTTCTGGCAGCGTTTATATGGGACCCATCTTTGAAAAAACGACATTTTTTTTTTGATGAGGTGGGAAAAAATCTTGCATAGACACCAATACCAACGATGTTGTATGATATTTGGTAGTGTCGGATTCTTACCGACTAAAAAACCCTCCTCCCTTCGTTTTGCCTTCTATGCACCGGTAACCGCTCTCGCATTTCTTCAGTGCATTAGGCTGTCTAAAGAAGATGTTCTTTTTCTTTGGTCTCTATTATTTCTCTGGCAGTCCTATATGCGCCTTCCCAAGATTCTGTTCTCATGACTAGACTTTCCATCATGTTAGAAATATTAAATGTAAGTCCTGAGTCCGTTTATATGGGACCCATCTTTGAAAAAACGACATGCTAGAGGCGACATGGAGTTCAATAACCTGCATAATCAACTTGTCAACACGTAAGTCGATAGCTGAGTAGAGCAAGGCCGTCCGAGGGCCGAAATGAGGTCTTATTAGTGTGGGCCAACTATTTTATGGATATGGATGTTTAGTCTCTGAAAGCCGATATTATTATAAAAAAGAATATGCGTCAAGGCATGGGTTGTTAAGTACAGTTGGGCTATTTTAATCTAACTCTTTCCGTATGAGAAGCAGTGGCAAATTATACGTGAAAAAGCGGAATAACATAAATAATAAATTTAGACAAATGCAATATTTTTTCTTGGCGCGTAGGATAATACGCACAATCGATGCATTAAAGGGAATAGTTAATTAAATCATTAAGTTCCAAAACATATAATAATTCGGGTCTCATCAGATCTGCTGATATATTTTGATAAAATTTAGGCTATTAGGACCTATCTTTTTTTATATGATAATTATTTTTTAATTAACAACTTAGGACAAAGAAAAAGCTTGCATGGTTTCCACCGCCAACGTAAAACAAATGAATCCAAGGCGGTGCCAAATATTTATTGGGATAAGTTTTTATCGTTTAAATATTGTTATAAATAATAATTATCATTTAATTCGTGCTTATTAAATTTCACAACACGGCGAAATTTCAACAAAATGGGCTAACGGATCTTTGAGATATTAATAAAAAAGGTCTATTAGAAAACACCTTGACACCCCTGTATCTTTAAAATTATAGATTTCCGGACACATGTTTATATGAACTTTTTACCTTAAAACACTCAAAGAATCACCTCCTGAAGATACTTAATTAACATCCTGTATTTAAAAATGGCTAGCTAGTGATTTAGTAAGCTATGTTTATTTTAATAGGAAAAAAATTCATTTCATAAAAAATAAAAAAAAACCATAATACAAATACTATACACCAATTAATTAATTTTAATTGTATCTAAAGGCACTTTAATAATTGAAAAATGGACAAGAGCACTTAAAAATAACTTCATAGAATATACCAAATATGCTAAAAATAATAATTCCAATAAAAAAAAACACAAATGGCACATTAAAATCTGCATTATCTGAAATCAAACTATAGCTAAACGGCTAATAAAATAATAGAGACAAGACGCCGACATCTATAACAAGATGAGCAGTTTTTAATAATTATTCCGAGTTATTATTACATACTTGTTTTACAATTATTGTAATACAGTAGAATTCCTTTAAATAAATTTTGATTTAAGTATTGTTAATATAGTCATATTAATGATTATAGCCCGTATGATTTCTAAAATAAATAATCAAGCGTGTTTTTATCAGAATTATTAAATGATTAAGTAGAAATAGTTAATATTTAGTAACTTCGTAAGTGTTATATTGTCAAGGATGGAATTATTCGATATATAAAATAACATATTTAATATTAATATATTTCGTAAATTAATAATTCGATTGAAAGGAAGTACAAAATAATTAAAGTTCATTGGCATTTACGCAACAAAAGTAAAGTTTTAAAATCAAAGTTATAAGCATAATTGGCAATTGCGAAAAATATTTCCTTTCAATACTACGATTTGTAAAATCATCAAATCAGCACTAACGCGGTCATCGCACCGGTCATCGCACCGATAGACCAATAATGCTGATTCGATGATTCGACGTAACTGAACCAATAAATACAAAAAATGTCACCTGTTGGGGGACAGTCGACAGTCGATAGTCGATAGTAAGTTCGATAAGGTCGCGGTCGAGATTCCGGCATTGGCGTTACACTACCCTGACACTACCCCCGAGCCAGTGATGATGTTCGTCCATAAATATAATATGTAAGTACACATTTAGTTTTATAATTATTGTATTATTCGTAGATTAATTAAATTGATTATTAAGTTAAATTGAAGTATTTATTATTTGCTATGCCCCTAGTCATAACCCACAAAATGGGGTGTGACATATGTGGTGGAGGCGCCAAGCTCTCTTTTTGAATAATTATAATAAAATAAAAATTATATAATTAATTAAATAAATATTTTGACTATTTATAATTATATTGATGTTAGTTAATTTACGAATAATAATTATGTTTATGTTTATTGATTTACAAATGCTATTCTTTCCAAGTTATAACTATAATGTTTTAAGATAATTTAATTACAGTATACTACTCCAGTTTTTCTTATTTATTTTTAATTTTATTTCTAAACACGTATTTATAACTTCATATTATCTATGGCAAAAATAAATAAAATTAAGGCTTTAGAATATCTCCGAGATAAAATTACCTTTTATATAAATCAAGGGAATGAAAAAAGAATAGTTAAAATTCTCAAGAAACTCTTAAAAATTAAAATAGATATACAATGTTTAGAAAGAACGTTAATAGGAAAGACCGTATACAAACTGAGAAAATTAAACGGAGAAATTAAGTATTATGCTGACATTTTAATTGTAAATTGGAAGGAAATAGCACGAGCCGACTTCGAGTTAGAAAACTTCATTAATACAACTGTGCGAATCAGGGTATAATATATAGTATTGTCTATTTAGGTTCCTCGAATCTTATTTTAATTTTTTTTTTACTCCATATTTTTACTGTGTGTCTATTTTACTATGTTTCTTGAATATTTTTTACTGTTTATTTGATACCTTTAACCTATAACCTATAATAATCAATTTAGAATTTTTTTTTAAAGAAAAAAAAAAAATTGTATTTGTGCGTTAAAATTTAGATTTATACTTATGAGTGATGATAAAAGGGTAACTCGGAGTCAAAAAAATAAAGAAGCTGTAGAAAGTACTCCACCGTATCAAAGATTGTCTGAGATTGAAAATAATTTTAATCCTACTCACAGAAGTACTAGTATTAATCCGTTCCAACCAAGAGCATCTCTGTCACGTAGCCCTGAAAGGACTGCAACTCCCGATACAAATAAACTAAAATTTAGTCTTGTTTTACCAAAAAATTGTCAGGAAGAAGCCATACCTTCATCTATAATCGTAACTGATAATTCTGAAATTATTAATTTAAATTCAATACCAGTTACAGAAAATAATACTTGTAAACAACAAACTCAAATTGTTAATACACCTCTAGAGAAACCACGTACACTTAGATTAAATAAAACCGAAAATATGGCTAACGCTAACAACACAACTTTACAAAACGCTCTTGCAGAACAAAAAAACCCGGCAACACCTAAATTTCTTTCACCCCCTAATTTTGAACCTAGTCTAGACTCTCCCATTTCATTCATTAAAAAATATGACAGAATAGCAAATTGCAATGGTTGGAGCGATGTTTATAAAATTACGTATCTTGGGAATTACTTGCAAAACTCAGCAAATTTTTGGTACACCGAGTACATAGTTGATGACACAAACAATAATAATGATTGGGAGAAGATCAAAAAAGACTTTATAAAAGAATTTAGCGGTGAACAACCGATGCGAAAGTTAAAATTCAGACTAAATACCAGGAAACAAAACGACAATGAAGATATTAAAAAATATTATTTTGAACTGCGAGCGCTAGCACAAGAAATTGATCCAAACATGGCATTCGAAACGTTCCGTGACCACTTCGAAAACGGACTCCACTCGTCATATTACGAAACATATTATTTGATGAGCAACGCAAATATGACCTACGACACTTTAAAAACTCTTGTGCTTAAGCTAAGTGAAATACGAGAGCGAGCGTTGGTTCATCAAATGACGACACAAACGTCGCTTTTGTCGATTACGGAGAATTCGAATAGGCAGACAAGAACTACATATCAAGATCGGAATAACTATTCTCGGAATGGACGTCGTAATACCCAAAGTAATTTTGGAACATACAGTCGTGGCACATATAATCATCGAAATTCAAGGCCACCTAATCGTTTTTCTAATAATTTTGAGACAAACAACAATTATGGTGCCAGATCAGAACGACAAAATTATAGAGGAGAAACCCAGACCATTCAGAACAACACAAGATTTTCTCCAGGGCAAAGAGGCAGGGGTAGGAACTTTTCTAGAGGTATTCCTAATACAAGATGCCGAGATGGTAGACCAAGATGTACCTCATGCAATCGGCCAGGTCATTATTCGTGTGAGAATGAAAATAACCGCAGCCAAAGAAGAGTGTCGTTCTCTAGAACACCATCCCCAAACGGAGGAGGACGGCTGAATTAGACTGCCACAACAAAGTCGTCCTATATACTGGGGGCAGTGAACACGAAATTCTAATAATAAAAGGACATGTAAATAATAATTATAACGTAGATATAATTCTAGACACAGGATCGAGTAAGTGTGTGATCAGTAAGCATCTAGTCAACAAAATTAAGCCCATAAATTCACAAGTTAATTTGGTTGCAGCTGGTGGTTATAGGATAAGTCCCTTAGGTACTTCTGACGTACAATTAAAATTAGGCGAGCTCTCAGGATACGTTTCAGCTCTAGTAGTAGAAAACCTCTCAAGACCTTTGATTTTAGGCACAGACTTCCTGTCAAAAAATAAGGCAAAAATTAATTACGAAAAAGAAACTGTGACATTGATTAGTAAGAATACGGAATTCATTTTGGACTTTAATAGAAAGCAAAATCACAAAGATAATTTTCAGTCGTGCTCTAATTTAGAATTATTAGAAAATTTAGAACTATTGGAAACCGATGCGAACGAAAAACAGGAATGTAAGTTAAGTGTAAAAGAAGACTATGTTTTAAAACCTAATGTTGAAATCAGTGTAAAAATAGAAGCAGTGAATAAAATTTTAAATACAGAAGATTTAAACAAATTGTATTTTACAGAGAAAGACGAGTTTTTAAGGAAAAAAGGGATTATTTGCTTGACCAGTCCTTATTACGTAGGAAATAATTTATTGGTAGATCTGGTAACAAGAAAAAGTAATACAATTAAAATATATAAAGGGACTACATTAGGCTTTTTAAAACAACCATGCAATTATAATATTTTAGACTTACCCTTATTACAAATAGAAGAAGAGAAGGATGAGGGTGAAATCGTCACGATGGCTGATCACAAGATCGAACATATAAAAAACAAGAAAATAAAAGATGAATTACACGGACTCCTCGAAGAATTTAACGATGTGTTCTCTAAGTCTCCAAAATATATGGGACGAACTGAACTAGTAGAGCACTCTATAGACGTTGGTGATGCGAAACCTATAAAGAGGAAAGCCTACAGGGTGTCTCAAAAAGAACGAGAAATTATAGACGACCAAATAAAAGAAATGGCGAAGTACGACATAATAAGGCCAAGTAATTCTCCATGGTCTAGTCCTGTAGTATTAGTAAAGAAAAAATCCGGCGAAACGAGATTCTGTGTTGATTACAGACGGCTGAATGAAGTTACGAAGAAGTCGACTTATCCAATTCCTAATATAGATGACATACTTACATATATGGGTAAAGCTCGGTATTTTTCGTCACTCGACATGTTTTCTGGATTTTGGCAGGTAAAAATAGAGGAGGAGTCTAAACCACTAACAGCATTTCAAGCTCAAGGTCATGGCTTGTGGGAATTCAACTACATGAGTTTCGGTCTTTGTAATGCACCCGCCACATTTCAACAGTTAGCTGATAAAGTTTTTAGGGATTTAAAATGGAAAGAAATTCTCATATACCTAGATGATATTATAATTTTTTCCGAAACAATGGAAGAACATTTAAATAAATTAAGAAAAGTTTTTACACGCCTTAGAAATGCAGGGCTTACATTAAAACCCAAGAAATGCGAATATTTGAAAGAAGAAATTAATCTCTTAGGCTATAATATATCGTCAAATGGTATTCTCCCCGATGAAAATAAACTGGTGGCAATAAAGAATTTTCCAGAGCCAAAGTCAGTAAAAGATGTACAAAGCTTTATTGGGTTATGTAATTACTATAGAAAATTTATAGAAAACTTTTCGAAAATAGCACATCCGTTACATAAAGTAACGAAAAAAGAAACTGGATTTGTTTGGGAGGACGAACAAATCAACGCATTCAACACACTAAAAGAAAAACTCATAAGCCCACCAGTCTTATCCCATTACCAACCTGACAAGAACTGTGAATTAAGAGTAGATGCTTCCCGAATAGGTATAGGCGCAGTTTTGCTCCAAGAAGATAGTCAGAAAAAATTACATCCCGTAGCATATGCTAGTCGCAGCTTATCTAACGCCGAAAAGAATTATACTATAACTGAATTAGAAGGATTAGCAGTTATTTGGGCTCTAACGTATCTTAGGCATTTAATATATGGGAAACCTGTTAAAATCGTAACTGATCATCATGCTCTTTGCTGGTTAAAATCATTAAAAGATCCAACAGGTAGACTAGCCAGATGGTCCATTAAACTTTCGGAGTTCGAATACAATATAGTTCATAAAAGCGGTGTATCGCATAGAGATGCCGACTGTATGAGCCGCCACCCCGTTTTAGTACCGCAAGAAAACGACGAAACCAACGACGTCCCTACTTTCCTTATAGAAGCTACAGATATCTCAAGTGCTCAAAGACAGGATAGTAAAGTTAACGAACTAATTACAGGAATTTTAAATCCAGAAAATGCTTCTATAGGTATAAGAAGACGTGCAAAAAATTTCAGACTTGACGATGGCGTCTTATATAAAATAAACACCAGCCACCAAGGAAGAGAAAATTTACTAGTCATACCGAAACAACTTGTTGGAGAAGTCATTTATTCGAATCATTCTGAACCCTTGAGCGGACATCTGGGTACTGCTAAAACACTACATAAAATAAGAAGTAGATATTATTGGGATGGACTTCAAAAAGACGTGGAAAGGTTTATAAAAGGATGTCCTGATTGCCAGGCAAGAAAAGGGCAACAAAACAGAAAGCCTATAGGTTTACTACAACCGATACCAGTTGGTATACCCTTTGAAAAAGTAGGTATAGATATTTTAGGACCATTCAGAAGAAGCAGCAATGGAAAGACTGTAATTGTAGTAGCTACAGACTACGCTACACGTTGGGCCGAAACTGAGGCTTTACCTAGCGGAAAAGCCGGCCCAGTAGCAAAATTTATACTAGAGAAAATTATAACTAGACATGGTGCTCCTAAGCATCTTCTGAGTGATCGAGGGAAAGTTTTCCAATCGGATTTAGTCAGAGAATTATTAAAACGAATGGGCACCACTAGTCAATTTACAACCGCTTATCACCCATCTACAAATGGTTTAACAGAACGATTAAATAAAACTATTGCGGACATGATTTCTATGTACACGAATAGTAACCAAACAAATTGGGATCAATTTCTTCCACACGTAACATTTGCGTACAATTCCGCAAAACAAGATACAACAAACTTCTCTCCCTTTATGTTGGTATATGGCAGAGAGCCTATTTTACCAACAGAAGCAACCTTATTACCCCCTCCCAACCCCCAGAATAGTCACGAATTGCGAGATACCGCCCTGGCAATTCGAAATATGGCTGTCGAAAATATAAAACGTCGTCAAAATATTGACAAAGTTCGCTACGACTTTAAACACAGGCACATTGAATATGAGGAAGGTGACCAAGTAAAAGTCTTTACCCCCGTACGGAAAATCGGTAGAAGTGAAAAACTTTTGTTAAAATGGTTTGGACCATACTATATAATCAGAAAGGTTTCTGATGTAGATTATGAAATACAGAAGGGTTCATCCAAGCAGTCCAAAAGGGATATAGTGCATGTTAGTAGAATCCTACCTTACCATGACCCGTGGACTCCCGAGCAATACCGAGTAAATCATTCATACGTATAATGATTAATTCATAATTGAAAACAACTAACCTACAATTATATTTAAATAAGGAAATGGATAGATAATAATAAAATTATATAGGATAATCATTAATATTACCGTGTTATCTTTACGAATAAGATTAGTTTAAACGCTGTTCCTCAAAAAGAAAAAAAAAAATCTAAATTTCTCGAGAAGAGTTAAAGAGTGTATATATGTATACGAAACGTAAATAACGTAATTATCTTATTAAGTACATAATTAAAATAAATTGATATATAATTTTATTTTGAAACAAAAATAAACATATAATATAGTAAGTAAGAAAAATGAAATCTAATCGTTTAGCGATAATAACATACAGTAATACCCCGACTTACGCTACCTCGACTTACGCGAATTCGGAGTTACGCGATTTAATTTTCTCGTCTATTCGTTTTTTGTTTGAACGCCGTGCAGTCAAGGTCAAGCGGCGGCGTTTGTTTCTGACTCCCCCCGCCCGCATTATTATTCGTTCAGTTTACAACAAGCACATACGTGTAGTGGAATCGGCGCGTAGGTACATAAGTTACGATTTTGTGTTTTTTGTGCGTTGTGCGACGACCTGAGATATTTACTAAGTACTATGGCATCCAAACGAAGTAGAACCGACTCTTTTGCTTTAAACAAGAAGAGAAAAACATTATCTTTGGAGTGTAAACTTAACATTATTAAAGACTACGATGCAAAAATAAAAAATTTGTGATTTAGCGAAGAAGTATGAACTTCCGGAATCGACAGTCAGATCAATTACGAAAAGTAAAGAGAAAAATTCTCGAAGCTGTGAAAAATGCTCAGTCTTTGAATTCAAGCATCATTCGTAAACGGCATGGTATTATCGCTGAAATGGAAACATTGTTAAAATTATGGTGTGATAATCATCAAGTAAGTGTGAAAATTGTCCTATTGATCAGAACACGGTGTGCTTTCTCTTCAAGCTAAACAAATTTTGAGAAATTAAAAGAAGAAGCTGGGGAGATGGCTAAAGATGAAACGTTTAAAGCCAGTAACGGTTGGTTCAGCCGGTTCAAAAGTCGCTGTAACTGGCATAGCATTGCAGAAAGTGGAGAGGCGGCAAGTGCAGATAAAGAGGCAGCATCTCTCTATCCAGAGAAACTCAAAGCTATGATAAATGAAGGTGGCTATACCAGCCAAACCATATTCAACGTAGATGAAACTGGCCTATTTTGGAAGAAGATGCCTAAAAGAACTTTATTGCGTGAAGAGAAACTTTTCCAGGTTTTAAGGCCGCCAAAGATCGATTGACAGTGCTTGGCGCGAATGCAGCTGGTGACTTTAAATTAAAACCTCTCTCTTAGTTTATCGCTCGGAAAATCCAAGAGCATTGAAAAACAAATCTAAAGCTGGTTTGCCCGTGATTTGGAAGTCGAATCGTAAAGCTTGGGTGACGGCCTCCCTTTTGAAGACTGGTTTGGTCATCACTTCATACCTGAAGTCGAACGTTATTGCCAGTCTAAACAAATCCCGTTTAAAGTGATGCTATTAATCGACAACGCGCCAGGTCATCCTCCTGCTACTTTAACTAGTTTCGACCACACGTGTGAAAGTTGAATTTTTGCCACCAAATACAACCAGCTTGCTTCAACCGATGGACCAGGGCGTTATCAAAACATTCAAAGCTTATTACACGAGACGATCGTTTGCACATCTGCATGAAGCTATGAGACAAAACAACGAGCTCTCTGTTAAAGAAATTTTGGAAACAATTCAACGTTTTAGAAGCAGTGAGAATCATTGGAGAATCTTGGAATGAAATTTCACAAAAAACTTTAAATGGCGTCTGGAAAAACTCTGTCCATTTTTTTTCTCTCCACTATGACTCAGGCGGAATTAGTGTCAGGGCCTGATGAAATTTGCAATGTGATCAAAAGACGTTGTCGAACGTGGTAGACAAATAAATTTAGAAGTCGATAGTGATGGATGTTCAAGAGCTGTTGGATTCACACAATGAGGAGCTTACAATTGATGAGCTCATAACAATGCGTGAACAAGAGGAAGAAATTGATAATCATGATTCTTTGGATCCAGTTCAATTAGAAGATCAAATGACAGTTGGAAACTTGACAGAAGCCCTCAGTTCGATTGAAAAAGGGTTAACAATTTTGGAAAGCATAGACTCCAATGAAGAGCGCAGTTTTGTTACAAAACATGGAATAAAAAATTACTAGGATGCTACGAGGAGATATTACGGGAGAAGAAAAAATCATTGACTCGTCAGACGACTTTGTTACAATTTATGAAACCTTCTACATCAAAATAACTTCGGATTGTGTTTATACACTCTATTAATATAGTTTGTATATTGTATTGTCATATTATTTAGAATTAGATACTAATTATTTCTTAAATTATTGTTTTATTTAGTCTCCAGTCCCAATTAAACATATTTTGTATGTCTTTATATGCAAAATTGTACCCCGACTTACGCGAATTCGACTTACGCGGATAGCGCTCAGTCCCACCTATCGCGTAAGTCCGGGGTATTACTGTATATGAATATATGAATATACATATATTTCATATTTCTGTATATTATATAATAATGCTAATATATTCGTATAATGAAAAAAAAAAAATAAAGATATAAGGAGTTAAATAAATAAGAATGTTTATCCTAGGTTTGTTTGTTTATTGGCAACAGCGAGAACACATAACATAAACGAAGAAAATTACAATGTTGAAGTAAGCGCAGGTGCGTACTGGAAACCGTTACCAGATACAAAAATATATGAGGCAACAATTCCGCTAACTTACCAAACAAGTTGGGATGAAGATCAGATTAACACTACCGTGCCATTGAAAAATGTTTGTCAGACTTCTGTTTTGAATGACAAAGAATGCATTATATTATACCAAATGGGGCAACTTTCAGAACCATTTTCAGAAGAATTTAATATGCTTAATGAAAATTGGAATACTAAGGCGATGAGATACGAAGATCCGCCAACAGTAAGACGAAGAAGAGCGCTAGACTTTATAGGATCAGGATTGTCTTGGTGCTGTGGAGTGGCAACAATGCAAAAATTATTGAATTTAGTCGAAGAAACTGAGAAATGTGGTTCAAAGGTTAAATAAAATCAACGAAGGTGTTTCCGAAACTATAAAAAAGATTAGCGAAGACTCGAAACATTTCAAAGAATATGAAAAATCAGTAGCAAAGGCATTTGAAACCACAGAAACTAGAATAAAATACATTGAGAGATATACTGAAGAAATTCAGAAAAACATAAAAAACTCAGTAGACAAACAAGAAGTATTAACATTAAACCAAACGTGCTTTATAACCAATATCTAAGTTTAAAGAGAATCGTACTCCTAACAAGAGCATTAAGAAGACATGCCATTATAAACTCATGCAAAGACCATAAAATACCATCCGATTTAGTTAATCCACGAATTTTAATAAAAGACTTAAACGAATTGAATAAAGAAATATTTTCCTCAGGTCAAGGACTGGCCATCCAAACACCTGAGATATCAAGATACTACATGAAATTCCTATTTGCGATTGTTCATTCACAAGTACTAAATTATTCATACACATCAAAGTTCCGATAATCCAAAACAACCGACAATGGCAGTTATATGAGTTAGTAACTACACCATTTGCATGGTTTAATCAGACATGTTCAATATCACACGAACCACTTTACATGGCAGTATCGGTAACAAAACATCTTAAAGATAGCATGAGACAGATATCGGGAACAGGTCTACACCAGTGTAAACCCTATCACGACAAATTGTGCTACATTCCTAGATTCTCTGCAGATAGTCTACAAGGGCCACAATGCGCGAAAAAGTTATATACAGGAGCAACAGTACAAGAAATAAGCCAGTACTGCCCAATGAATTGCCACTCCGCAACAGCGATGATCATATCCGAAATAGACGAGGAAATATATGTACTAACACACATCAAAACGATTTAGAGATATCATGTGACATACAGACAGGCATCAGCCAATACAAAATATCATCAAACTTTGCAGGTCAAGGCGCTATAAAAAATTCATCTACCTTTGCAATTGTCATTTACATTCCACTAACGAAATTATTATACCAAAGAAATTTCCGTGCGTAGAATATCTAACTCCATTCAATACAAACGTAGTTCATATTATACCTGCAGTTTGGTCAAATCTAAAATCTTTTATTCTTAAACCAAAGATGTTACACGTCTCTCCAACTTTCAAAAAAAAAAAAATTATTCTATTATTCTTAAATTCAAACTGGACCCTTCAGGTGCCGCATCTCAACTTAACCTCAACTAAAACTAATATCGATACAGTCATAGATTCAATTAAAAATTCGTTTCCAATATTTGATTCTTATAGTGATACCTATAGCGCGCTCACAGTGATACTTTTATTCATGATATGGAATATCGTATTATCTGTCTTAGTAATATATCTCTTATGTAATCGTAATAGACTGGCAGTTACAACGTCATTAATTCAAATGGTTCACGGTCAAGGTGCGAAACTTGATCACGACACGTCTCATGACATACTTTTTGGGCTAGTTTGCACTTTTTTTCATTGTTTTCTTTTTATGTTTAGTTATTTACAGTATTTGGCATTACTTTATAAAGTTAAAAAGGCAAAAAAATAGGCGTTTAAAAAATTTAAATAGATGTAATTTTAACAATGAAAATAAAAAATATTAAACTCTCTTGCGTATCTAGCGAAAATCGAACATTTCATTATAATCTAGAGCCAAATGATAATCAGAACCTCCTATCTCTATCTCCCTGGGGATAAAATAAATGCAACTATTGAATGCATACAAATAGAATAAGTATTGTGTATACGTGTATTGGAAAGGCAACTCTATATGCCCAAGTTAGTCTTCTTCAAAAATAAAATCAAGATGGAATATTGAAATAATTGGAAAAAAGATATGTTTTTCTTAACATAAAATATTAATGATGTCTTTATTAATGACATGTATTATTGAGCTCCCCTAGTGTGTAGGTTTTAAATTGATATTTAACCCTAACTGCGCGCAAACTCTAGGACAAATATCAATTTGAAACGAAAAGTATTGAACCACTTAGAGTTAATTATTTAGCGCTTAATAAAAAAAAAAAGAAATAAAGTAAATTATTATAAACCCAAATGTAGGTAGGAGATAGAGGGCATACAAATTAGGTAGGAGTGTTCATAAATCCTACAAATTTACAACAAAAATAAAAGTTTATTGTTTGTTTTACGCCCAATCATATAAAACATTTTATATTCCCTTATTCTCTCTCGCCAAGAAAAAAAAAAATGATATTCTGAACTAGGTTGAAAAATAAAATTAAACAAACAAACTTAAAATAGGATTAAGGTTGATATACTTTAAGAACTAGTTTATAAGACATAATAATTTAATACAATAAGCTGTAAGTAAGAGCACATATTTACTCTTTGTTCTCTTTTTCATGTAATTACTGGTCAAACTGCCAATACCAAGCAACAAGTCAAGGAACACCACTGAGAAAGAATCGACGTATGGACTCAACCCCGAAGGAGAAAGAAGAATGTAGTACCACACCATCATGCCTATACGATGCAAACTGCCTACCCTTGTTTATGAAGCTTTGTGAACAGTACACCATGGTAATGCAGTCCGAAGCAAGTAGTCCAATTCAAAAAATGGGTTCAGAACGTGCTGTCAAATTTGGTCTGGCGATATAAGCAGCTACAGGAAGAGTTATTGTCTTGTCTAAAAACTGGTCTCTCTTCTTCGAAAAATGAATTCGACTCAATCCAGATGACAAACAAAATCATACTGGAATTTTGTTTCCATTGTCAGCCTACACCGATATCAAGAAACAACTCCCTAAGGACGCAAGTATTGAGAAACAGCTTACCAAAAAACAAAGAGCTTTTCAAAGTGCAGGGAACGGGAGGCATGTGTGCATTCGTTAGGTTTAGGATGTGAAGGTGGATACTACAATCAAAACTTCAGTTTTTCAGCCTCCGTGAGCAGCCGACGAGATTTGTGGGTGGGTGTCTTATGAACGAAGTCAGTGCAAAGTATTGAAACTTAAAAACTATATAGGTATTGTGCAGTTCACGTTAGTGCCAGTATTAAAAGACATTTTTTTGTCTATATGTAAACGGCTAATCGCCATCCTTAAACTTATAGAGAAGCTTTTTTTATATTTTTTTTAGTTAGTAATTTCTTTAAAAACATTTTTTAAATTTTTTTTTTTAATATTGTATACTTAAAACATTTTTTATTATGAAACGTTAAGCACAATTTATTGCAATGTATAATAATTATTGTTAAAAAGTATAATTTCATAAATCTTGAATTATCGCTGGGGTCCAGCTTTAGAGGTGCGGGGAAGTGTCAAGGATGGAATTATTCGATATATAAAATAACATATTTAATATTAATATATTTCGTAAATTAATAATTCGATTGAAAGGAAGTATAAAATAATTAAAGTTCATTGGCATTTACGCAACAAAAGCAAAGTTTTAAAATCAAAGTTATAAGCATAATTGGCAATTGCGAAAATATTTCCTTTCAATACGAATTTAATAAATCATCAAATCAGCACTAACGCGGTCATCGCACCGGTCATAGACCAATAATGCTGATTCGATGATTCGACGTAACGAACCAATAAATACAAAAATGTCACCTGTTGGGGGACAGTCGATAGTCGATAGTAAGTTCGATAAGGTCGCGGTCGAGATTCCGGCATTGGCGTTACACTACCCTGACACTACCCCCGAGCCAGTGATGATGTTCGTCCATAAATATAATATGTAAGTACACATTTAGTTTTATAATTATTGTATTATTCGTAGATTAATTAAATTGATTATTAAGTTAAATTGAAGTATTTATTATTTGCTATGCCCCTAGTCATAACCCACAAAATGGGGTGTGACAATATTTTAATATAATTATGGATTTAATAATTAAATAATTATCTTAAGTTTAAATTGTGGTAAACTTGTATGAGTTTCAATCATTTATATTTAAAATCTTAGGAAAGGCAATATAGATTTTAGGCAGGAGAACTCAAGAGAACGACTGTGTAATTAGTAATTAAGACTTTACAATTTTTTTTACTTGCCATTGTCTTGTCGTTCACGTTGCACGTTGACTCTTCGTTGTGGCACACACAATCTGAATTTCGGATATGATGCAGAACTGATAAGTTGGACCAAATATATTAATTGCAGGTAATCAAAGACATATTTTTGTTAACTTTGCAAACATTTAAGGCATGCAATAATTTTAAAAAATTTTGACGTGAGATAGAAGAATTTTTGCATATTTCGGGCTCCTACGTGGGTAACCCTACGTTTAACCAATATGCGGGCTTTTACGGTAACATAATACTCATTCTGATAGGTTTAGTCTGGCTCCATAATGAAACTGTGGGTTCGAGGTGCTATTGCAAATTAATGCCATTAATTCTATGTATATATATACATACATACCTCACATTTCTATAGTGTCGTGATCGTGACCATTCATGAATCCGTACACGTTCATCTCCATCATTAATATTTTTCTTACTAAATTCTTCACTTTTATAAAAAGCCATCACGATAAAAATCAAATATCAAAATACTAATACAATATCACTATATATATATTACAATATATTTGCAAATGGCAATTAGCGATACGTTAGACTGCCGGAGTGCTGACGTCACGAATGTCAAATTGCTTTCCAAACAAGCTTTAGTTCTTTTATAGTTCTATTGAGCTCTTCCAAATGACGTCACAAGTTAATATAAAATGTAAAAAACAGGTGATTGCTGACCACCGCCGACTTTTGTGTCTGGTATTTTCAATACGCCTATGATGGTTGCGCATGTTGCAAAATCTGTAATTTTTTTTAAAATTAGTTTTTTTGTAATTACCTTAAATACCATTTATTTTTATTTGAAATTGCTGCACTAATACTAATAATAACTGGTTGGACGAATACTAATAATAACTAATAGTAATAATATTTAATAATAGATTAGGTAAAATATATATCATTTATTAATTTTATTTTTATTTTAATTTAATTAATTGTAATTAATAAAATTGCGTTTATCTCATCAAGGAGGCTGAATTCGACAAAATATCAAGAGATAATTTTTAATTGGCATTAGACGGCCTACATAAGAACTCAGGAATCCAATTTTGATATCAAAAGAAAAAAATCAGTGGCGCGCATGTTTTTTTTGAAAAATATTACAGTGGTAACCCATATGCACTTCCCTGATGAATTTATTGACACTATTTTAGCATTAAAATATGTAGCACTTATAGTAACTTTTAGCCTCAAAATTCCATTCGAATCACTAAAAGTACTTGGATAATAAATCGAAAGGTTATGAAGGCTTTAACTGTAGTTACGAAACAAAGCAGAATCAGAAATATACGTCGCGTCGAACAAAATAAAAATCGTTGGGGGCTATCGATTAGGCTAATAAATGTGTGCAGAGCTACCACTACACAAATATAGCTCTTATGGGATGTTTTCAATGAGTTTTAAATTTCCCACTCGATATTGTTTTGGCAACGTCGAGGAAGCAGTAGCAGCGGTACCACGTTTATTTGACATTTTCCCAGAATTTTCTGAACGTCAGTTGAGAGTTGTGTCTCGTGTGTATTGTATCTTTTAAAACCTTTATCTATCGAAACGAAAACTGTTGTTTTCAGAATATTTTGTGTAGTAGTAGGTAGTTTTTTCCTTGAAAAATGCCTAAGCAGTTAAATAGTCAGTGCCAAGAATTAGTGTCATCTCTGATGCAATATTTTGAGAAAGAAAGAGACAATAACGGCCCGTTGTTACCTTTAAAGGCGGTTCGAGAAGTAAGTAAAACATAAAAATAAAGACGTTTGGTAATAATTAACCTAATATATATTTTTAGCGTGTAGCAGCGGCCTTCAACTTAAACATTTCTACTGTGAGTACAATTTCTCAGAAGATAAAAAATGGTAAACCCTTAACTTCACCTAGAAAGCGTACATATTCTCAAAGGGTAACAAATACCGAAACACTGAATACAAGTGCTATTCGTAATATAATTTACACCATGTACGAATCTAAGTACCCTAAATTTATAAAGAAAATAATTTTTTCATAATAAATATGGGTTATGCGTAGATGTTTTACAGTTTATATTTTTATTTTCAGAACAACATAACTTTGAGTTCCTTATTAATACAATTAAAAGAAAAGCAGCTGTTTGAGGGATGCCGTATGTCACGCTGTAGTTTAATAAAAAAAATTGGATTTAAATTTAAAAAGGATGATCCAAAGCGAGGGCTGATGAAACTTACACATGTTGCTTTAAAACGCTTTGAATTTTTGAAGTCCTACATTAAACAGAAAGAAGAAGCTGTATATAAATTTGTATTTTTGGACGAAATCTGGATTTTCCAAAAAGGGTACAATAGGTCGTCCGTGGCAGGATGATAAACGAAGTGTAAAAACTACAAAGGTTGATAGTAAAAGGTACGCTACATTAAATTAACATTAGTCATATTGACCTAAAAGATTTAAAAAAAAATAATTGTTTTAGATATATCGTACTTCATGCTGGAAACGAAGGTGGGTTTATTGAAGGGGCAGAAGTTATATTTTCTCCAAAAACTGAACTTTCTGATTACCATGGGTAAAAGAATAGAGATAATTTCATGCAATGGTTTGAAAATCAGTTATTAAAAAATTTAACTGATCCGTCTTTAATTATCATGGGCAATGCTCCCTATCACAGCATGTTGTTAAACAGAGCCCCTAACCTAACCTCAACTACTAAAGCTGCAATACAAGATTGGTTGGTTAATAACAACATTGACTTTACAACCAAAATACTAAAAAGTGAACTACTTAGAATTCTGGCAAAGTATTTATTAACACATTGCTATAGTGACACATTTATTAACTCGACTTAATTTTTTAGAAACAAACCAGAAAAAAATATGTGGTAGATGATCTAGCAGAGCAATATGGACACAAAGTCTTACGACTTCCTCCATACCACTGTATTTTTAAACCAATTGGGCATATTTGGGGAATTGCGAAACCATACTATAGCAAACATGTTGGTAGAAATGGTACTTCAGCACAGGGCTGTACAGATATGTGGAATGAAGCACTTAAAACCATAACTTCTGAAATATGGAAAAGTGCGATCAAGCCTACAGAACAAGAGATTTTAAAGTGGTATGACAAGGAGCACATTCTTTACCGACAAGAAGTTCTCCCATTGATCATTAGTACTGAGGACGATAGTGATTGAAGCTAATACGAATCAGAATATGATTAAATCACAACGTAAAATATTATTGCTTGTTAGTTTATTACTCTTTTTAAAATTGTATTTTATTTATATTTTGTAATGTAAAATCTCTAGGGTAACGTATTAGTGCATAGGTATAACCTAACAAAAAAATGTATTTTTTGTTTTATTTTTATATATATATATATATATATATATATATATATATATATATATATATATATATATATATATATATATATATATATATATATATATATATATATATATATATATATATATATATATATATATATATATATATATATATATATATATATATATATATATATATATATATATATATATATATATATATATATATATATATATATATATATGTATTTACTTTTTTATATAATTAATAATTGTTGTATTTTTCTAATTTTATATCAATATGTAGTCGTGATTTAATTTTAACTCTATATATTATAATAAAGTATTTTAAAGTAGACCAGTGAAGTGAGTTTTTTTAATCTAACCTAACGTAAACAAAACCTACTAATCTTCTAAGGAAAATACTTATTAATTCTTGAAATATTTACCACTCTTTATAATAGATAATATTTTGAATTGCCCGAAACCCAGACTGTTTTTTTTTTAGAATTTAGAATGAGTGGGAGGGGGGTTAATCACTTCGACCTTACAGATCCATTGTGTCCCCCTTTCTTGAAACCCAGACTGTTATGTTTGAAACATTTTGTTTAAAACAGAGTATTAAATAAGTTTGGTGTGTGTTTATTTCAATAAAAAATGAGAAAAACATTCAAAATAAAAAAAAAACAACTATAATACAAAAGGAATAAAAAACAGAGTAATCAGCTCAACTTAGTATTGTCTAAATAAACTATTAATTCTGTTCTGCTACTTGGAGGAGCACCATTAAGGTTTCTAAAATCGAATTAAGTTTTGTCCTTTGGCTTTATCATTACTCAACACGATATGGTTTAAAACAGAGAATTTCCTGATTCCCGTGTTATGTACCGCGTTCAGCTTATTTAAATAAGACCGCGGTGTGGCATAAACTTGGGACCCGTTTAAAAGCAACCCCCCGATTTAAAGCAATAAAGCATACTTCAACTATAATATATGTATTCTATAATGTTATTATATGCCTACCTTAACCGTGTACTTTAAAACTGCGATCAGTGCGTAACTAAAGTACGAATCTCCTATTGCTAGGAACCTCAATGAGATGACAAAACGTTCCTGTGTTGGGATGGGGTCTCTGTAGTTGGTGTGTGGTTTTTCGTTCTTGCTAATGATAGGGCCAATTAAACAAAACAGATTTCCAAAATGTGTGCCCGACATTCTTAAAACTTGATCAAAATTCACCTCGTATACTTATATCACCTTCTCTAGCATCTTGCAATAGATTAGGCCATCTGTGTCAACGTATACTTTTGTTCTTTTTAACGATAAAATATGAGTTACATACATAACACATGTAACATAAAATATGAGTTACTAGCAAAAATAAAGTAAAAATAAATCCTCGTCATCTTGTTTTCTCAAGTTTGCTGCGCGCCACATTTTCACAACTTTGACCCAAATTTTGAAACACTTTCAAAACAAAACTGTTCGAATTTTCTGTTCAAACGAACATTTCGTGTTTTGTTCATGTCCTGTCTGCTTGGTGGAAAACCGCCATAAAGATGATGGCATAAATCTAAATGAATCAATAAACCGTAATTTTACATCTGAATCGTATTACTGAGAGTATCTTGATATCTCCGTTCTTACCCAATGCACGCACCAGGTAGTGTCCGTCGTAATTTGAGAAATTGTGGAATACTACCGGTACTACAAAAGTTTCTGACGTTCAAATTGCAACTAGAGGTGGGAATTCTAGTTCCTTGGGAGGAACTAGTTCCTTAGTTCTAGTTCCTCCAGAGGAATAGTTCCTTGAACTAGGTCTTTAGTTCACAATAGTTCCCGACTAACATTGACATCCCCCTCGCTTGCTAATGCGTTTCGTTGTCAGTCAGAACTATTCAGTATATGTATAGTACGATCTGTATAATTTTTATAATCTACGGAGATATAACGAGACGTGTAATTGTGTATGTTAAAAACATATAGGTAAGTTGTATTGCAGATAAAAAAAAATAAAAAAAAATTCAAATCAGAATTTAAAAAACTATATCACAAATCAATTGGAGCAAATATTACAAAAATTTTACGAAAAATTGCATTTTTCCTCACTTCAAGCTTTTTGTTTTTGTCTAAAAGTTCAGAATATCTGGTTCGTTTTATAAGATATTTCTTAATTTTAGGGACCTAAAGTGAAACCCATAAAATATTTAAAAAACAAACTAAAAATCAAAAACAGTATCCACGACAAATTTCTGTGATAATTACGCCGCGCCGGCTGTGGCAATAGACAAGGCCGAATCCATCGTCGTCGCCTTGTATTATATCTCGGATCTGGCGACTGAATAGATTCCCGTAAACTAGTCTTTTAACAGTTCCTCTATGTCCGGATCCGATAACTTACGGCTGGCACTCCCCACGCCGGCCTAGCATCAATCGCGCTGGCTGATCCATACGTAAACTAGTCTTTTATTTAGTTCCTCGAGTTCCGGATCCGATAACATACGGCATACGGCTGGCACTCCCCACTCCTGCCTAACATCGATCGCGCTGGCCCGATCCGTTCGTATGTAAACTAGTATTTTATTTAGTTTAGTTCCTCTATGTCCGGATGCGATAACGTACGGCTGGCACTCCCCACTCTTGCCTACCATCGGGCTACGCGCGCTAGCTGATCCGCCGCCGTCGCATATTATTCTATATCGGTCACAGTCTCGATCTCGGAATAGGTCCTGAGGAACTAGTTCCTTTCATTCCGGGGTCGGAATAGTTCATTGGAACTAGTTTGTTCACGAACTACACACCTTTAATTGCAACTGTTATGCGCAAGACTTCGATATCTGCCTGTTGGATGACAGTAATCTCGAACACGATCATCGTTTGGTGTAAAAGATTTCTCGCAAATGTAGCAATGGGAAGTAATGTTAAAGTCATGTTGTTGAATTATAGATATTTCCATTATTACTAAAGCTTTCAATTTTGAATCAATAAATTTAGAAATATTTTCGAGTTATAAACCACTCTATAAGGTTCGGGTCTCGTTTGCTTTTATAATAGGCTAATATGTCATCTATGCGCATTTTAAATAACATACTACACTGAAAGCTGTACGTTTTTTGATATTTATTCGTTTTAGTTGGGTTTTTATCGGTGGAGGGTTCTAGATATGCTTCAAAGTCGGCATATATTATAAAATGCAACACTTATTTTTGTGTAAAATTTTTAAAATACAACTTTGTCTCTTTAGGAAATAATATTTTGCAGTTATTTATTTTACAACGTCTACCAAATGGTTATTTAGTTTGGCTTCGTTGTGAAAATAATTCAAACATCTGTTGCAAATATATTTTGTTGCATGTTTTTTACTCAACTGCATTGAAACAAGTCAAGAACCTATCTAGACTTGTTATGTTAAGGACCTCCTTAATCCAAACATGAAATTTTAGTTCATTACCGCTCTGTTAGATCAGATGCAGTCAGATGGTTAGTTTTAAGAAATTCTTGAAAAAGGCCTAACAAGCCGAAACATATGTAGAGATAAAATTACTCTCATTAAACTTGAAACATCTAAAAGCATGTTTCATTAAAATACTACTAATGTTAATTTTTTCTAACGTCTTTTCTGTATAATATGATATTAATTATATTTTGGTTGGACAAATTTGTGTATAAAGAAAAAGTCACTGAGAAATTAGTCTCCGGGGGCTCTCAAAACCAGTAGTTTTTTTTCATAAAACAGATATTTTTATTTTTAAGCGTCCTGTTTCTATAGCGATATGATCGGAAAAAACAAATTGTATCAATAAACATTAGAAATGACGATCGATGACTTACACATAAACTTACACACAAAATATCATCGATCGGCATTTCTAATGTTACTTGGTACTGTTTTTTTTACAAGATGTAGTATTATACAGTACTATTTCTTTATTTTTTATTATAGAAATGAACTCGCAAAGCTGGATTTATAAACTCTAAGTTGTAGTTCAGTTGCCGTTCAAAATGTCCAATGCTATGAAATGAACGGATTTATAGTCAGTTGGTCGAAAAGTTGGCAGTTCGTTTTACGTTCAGGGGAGTTTCGAAATGGTCAATATATACACTGGCAAATCACGAATTAGGAAACTCGTTTTCATTGGTTCAATTTTAATGAACATGGCGGCGCTGTCAGAAAGTTTAATTTTTATGCGATTCGTAATATTTAAAATTTGCGCCGCGGGAAAATTCGAATGATTTCAATTTTTGCGAAGGATTCGGGCGAATTGTAAGTACGCGTTTGCACAGAAGGGAGCTCAAGACCTCTTGTTGATTATACTTACGACATGACACCGCCGTTTCGCTTTCGCCACGATTCGCTTTCCACGTGGTAGCCTCTGTTTTCTCCCTTGTAGTATTTTGTTTATTCTTTCAGTTTTGTTTATTTTTTTTTATTACTTTTACTTTAGTTTAGTTTTGTTTACGTAGGTAGTGTAAGTTACTTGTTGTTTTTTCGTATTTAGTTTATATCTTTTAGTTATCTGTTTGTTTTAGAGTACATTACATGAGTACCTAACATACTTTTTTATAATTTGGTATATTTAGTTAGATTAGTAGGATTTTGGGTTAGTGTTTATAGTGTTGTACTTACCTAGGCTGGAAAGTTGAAATTCGAAATGGATTTAGAGGCTGCAGCTGCAGACTTGGAAGTAGTAAGTTTGTTCAATAGAAAAAATTAAGGCCAGGTTATTGATACATCCTTTTCTTATTACAGTACGAGGTTGAATGCCATGAATGTGGGGAAGTTGTCCCCATCTATGCTGGCTCCCAACATGGCTGCTTTGTCAGTGGTAGTGAGCCCTTGGATGAAAGTCTTGGGATGGAGGCTCCCAAGAAAACTGTGGCCTCACCGAGAGTTTCATCCGAAGATGAAATCATCGCAAAATTGGCAGAGGCGGTTCAGGCCCGACCACCTTTATGGGACCATACTCTACCCCTAAAGGAAAGGGCCAAAGATATTAGAGAGAAAATGTGGAAAGAAGCCCACTTCGAAATGAATGGGTACATTCCCCTGGAAAAAATTGAACAAAAATGGAGGAATTTGAGGGATGCTTTCCTTGAGCACTTAAAGTAAGATTTTTATTCTTTAATTATTCTTGTTTTTGAAAAGCTTTAAAATTTATATTTACGAAAAAAATTAAATTTTAATTATTGACCATCAATGAATGTTATTAATTTTTCTTTTGTCTGTAGGACATATACACCATCAGGATCAGGGAGGGCTCCAACACCAACATCTTCTGGGGCATATAGCAGATGTAACCCCCCCCAGAGGATGCACTGACGCCGACGACATCACAAAAAGGGAAGGAGAAAGAAAAGTAAGTTTTTTGTTATTATAATTTATATATATATATATATTTTTTTTTCGATGGGTTTCTTTGAAATGCTTTAACAAATTTTTGTATTAAAGATGATGTAGACACCATTATTGTCGAGGCCCTCAAACTGCCAGCGCCAACAAATCCACCACCACCACCAATATCATCACTGCCCAAAATTTCCCCAGCCCTGATAACAATTCTCCTCTTATAATATTGCCACCATCAATTTCACAATCCACAAAATTAGAGGGGCAATATTTGTCACTGTCTAACTTTTGTACATCTGATTTCCTTAAATAGTTGTGTAAATAACATATTGCACCACTGTATTCTGATATGTGTGTTTTCCATCAATAGCCCCAACACAATTGGGAAAATTCCATTTGTTCTCAAAATTTTCAGCAATTTGTTCCCAATTAATTTTTGTTGGAACTGGCAGGTATTCATATTTTAAAGTTTCCCAAATAGCATTACAAGTAGTATTAAGTATAACAGATACTGTGCTTAACCCTAGCCTATAAAGATATGAAATACTCTTCATACTATTCCCTGATGCCAAATACCTAACATATTCTTTTATTTTTAAAATATAAAGTATAATAGTTAGAATAAAATAATTTTATAGAGTTAAGCTAAAATTAAAAGTATATACTCACTAACCTTAGAGTAACTGAAGTCATTTCTACAGAAGAAACTGGTTCCCGTAAATGGTAAATTTTTCACAAACATGGTGTTAGTTTTGCCACTTAAATATCTTGTCTTCTACATACATGAAAATTTCGATTTTTTTTCGTCTTTCGTACGCATTTCTTGCCCCTTGTGTGCGTAATTTAAATATTTCGCAAGTTCCAACAGATCTATTTTTTTTGTCTTCGACGTTTTAACAATAAATATAAAACAAGTTTACGTTTTCTGTTCCAATGCCACAATTGATTTTGGTCACATTGATACTGATATTCATAAAATCTTTGCTCATAATCATAATCCATTATTTTTAATGTATTAACAAAACAGTGGGCAAATATAAAATAAAAAGAAAAACTACTAAACAGGAGATAGGTTATGTTATATTATCGATTAAAACATATCAAAATTGTCAAATTAATTGACATTCTATTTTTATTCGGATTCGTAATTCGCAATTCGTTATTCGCAAGTGTATGAAAGCGGCTTAAGTCGGCAGTTCGCGACCGTTCGGAACAGCCAATCAGTAGGCTAATTCAAATACGTGATATATTACGCTCGGGTGACGCTCAAAGTATGTTCTGTCGTTCTGTGGAGATAGGAAAGTTTAGTTCATCTATGGCCATAGCGTCGGCGTGTTCATTTTGTTTCTGTCGTTGTATTGATAACCTCGTGGAACGGCCTCGTGGTTAAATTTTGGTTGAATTTCTCTTATTTTCTGTTTGTTAGTAATTATGTCTTTAGTAGAGATAGAATTGTGCGAGATTGACGATATAAGTGGTTTTTTTTATTAGATTTAATAACAAATTATGAACATTTATATAATATGGAACACCGTGATTATAAACATCTTTTAAAAAAACATCAAACGTGGGTGGAAGTCGCACAAATATTGTAATTGTTGTGTATTTTTACTTAATTTTAGTGTATAGTGTTTACTAATAAAGTTATTATTCAGCTGAAGAATGCTAAAAGAGGTGGAAGGCCTTAAGAGACCGGTATACAAAGGAGAAAAGGATTGTCTCTAAATCCGAATCCGAGGTGCCGCGCCGGCGCCCAATATTTCGATATGGGAAAAAAGTGGACATTTAAGTATAAAGTCAACATTGAAAAGTACTATTTCTTTTCATCAGCAAATTGGCAATACCCTACGCTATGTTGGTTCACATTATTTTTTTTTACAACATTTAGTTTCCGAATAAATTTAATTGAAACTTGCCCTTCCGTAAGTCACAAAAATTTAGCCAAAAACCTTGCCCATTTTACAAAAAAATGTGCTACAAAAGTATTGCTTGATTAAAAATTATTTTTTGTGTGCAAAATCTATAAACCTTTGGTAATGTATTTCTGTTAATTTTTCAAAAAATTATGCAGTAAGTAGACGGGAAACGTTTTTCCTTTTGGTTGAAGTCGTTTTAACATTGAAAATGTTTCTGTTATCCTATATAAGGGAGCCCAAATCGAATTAAAATGCTACATTTGCCACACCATGACGTCATATATACAAGGGTATAGGAAATCTCGGCGCAGCGGCGGCAGTCGGCCAGCGCGCGCGCAAAAACCATTACATCGCTAATTGTTTTGGTTTGGTATACCAATGATATGCAAAATATACCTGATATGCAAAAAATATGGGGTTTGCTTTGATACCTTGTCAAGACATAAGCGAAACTTTTAAATTGTTTCTTTTTTTTATTTAGGCCTTCGTTTTTCGTTAAATGAAAGTTATATTAAAAAAAGTCTATTTTTAAACCAAATTTTCGCATGATTGAAATGAGTTATTCATGTTTAAAGTTTTTTGGTCATAAGCGCTAATGGAAATGTTTTTTTGTAAATAATTATAAAAATTACTCCCTACGAAGACTTTATTGTGTACTGGATCAAAAAATAAGTATTTGTTTTCTCCATACGGTGGTATTAATATATCGATTTTTGATGATAGTGCCCTTTTACCCGGTCTAATTTTGTACTACTTTCGGAATAAGGGTCCCCATATCATGTACTGTACTTCCCCATATCATGTACCATCCCTGAAAAATTCAGCTTGTGACACCGAAGTGAGACGTAAAGTCAAAATAAGCTTTAATCTACCTACATCATAGGTAGGTGTAGGTACTCTAGGTATATTCTACCCAGACAGTAGCTTTCGACAGTAGTAATTAATTTGTTATCCGATAAGTAGTTGTCATTATATAAGTTTAATCATCTTATACCTCCTATAACGGTAGGTTTTGGATTTTTTCCTGATTGGTTTGTTAAAAATATACTGGGCATATAAATGTCTAACACAATACATGCTTATTGAATGTACTTATTTTAACTAATGCATTGTTTTGTTTTTTAATCTCACAAATAAGAAATGTTTTATAGTTTTATTATAAAAAACAGTGATTATATTAATTTATTTGCACCCCTTTACAACTGTTTTCTGTATGGGGTGTGTAACCAGGAAGTATATTTTCGTAACCTCTACGATATAAGACGGCCACAAAGTGTTTTATTACTTAATGCTTAGATTAAAATTTAATAATATATTTGTATATAAAATAAAATAGACTAGAAAGTCAATTAATTAATATTGACGTAATTACTAAATAATTACAAGATTTTTTTCTAATTATTTTTAGTGTATTTTTAGTCACCTAATTATAAAGGAGAGAGATATTTAAACATTGCATTATTTTACTCACAAATAAATGTTTTATGGTTTTATTATAAAACAAGGATTACATTTATTATACACCCCTTTAACCCAAACACTCCAAGGAGGATATTTCAGACCCTTATTTAAAGTGGACAAGCTTTATTAGTCAATGTTTTAATACCCAGCGTCTTTAATAAAAAAAAATCTAATATAATTTTTCATAGAAATGATCTGACATAAAAAGCAAATTTTTATCTAAAAACTTTTAATTATCTACAAGGAGTAAGCCGCTGACAAATGTCTGTATACTAATGCCAAAGTAATGCCAAAAATACAAATTAAATACCAAAATTTCTCATATAATTCCCCACTAATGCCAAGCTGATTCCAATATAATACCACTAATACCACGAATAATATGTAACACATTTGTTTAACGAATTAACCTGTAACAATAGTGGTAGGTAGGTGCACAGATTTTTTCCTAGGTAACTTAAAAGTCGTTAAAAAGTCTAATTATATTTAAAGAAGATATAATTCCAACTAATTGCATTATAAGACCAATAATGCACAAGTAAAACAATTAAAAAAAAACAAACTATTAAAATTTTAGCGTTTTTAATTTGTGTAACATATTTCTTTCAAAAATTAACCTGTAACAATAGTGGTAGGTACGCGCACAGATTTTTTCGCTAGGTAACTTATTAAGTCGTTAAACAGGTCTATAAAAGCTATAACAACATAGGTAACTAATATTTATAATGTCATTCGAGTTTTAATCTCAAATAATAAATGTTTTTACTGGTGTATTTCTGAAGTGTTCATTATTAAAAGTAGATATTCTTCAAGTTATGTGAAGTAATAAGTAATGTTTCCGGTGAGACCGCGTATATGTCACCGGATTCTGGTTAGTATATAAATATAGATTAGTTTTTTATATTTTTCTTTCAAAATAAGACTAATTTCTTCTTATTCTTTTAATACAGTGTTTCTCTTTCCTAAAATGTTATACTTAATTTTCGCTTAAAATTAAAAAATCACAAATGGAGATCACAAACGTTATTGAATAAAGTTTATACAAATCACTTTACCATAACAAAAAAGTAAAAACATGTCATGGCGGAAGATATTCAGGTGGCATTTCACACATTTATATATTAAAATCGAGACTAAAATAATAAACTTGCGTGACATGTTATACATGTAGAGCAGAAAGTTTCAGAACTCGATTAATACGCAATACGCTACGCAGTCAACTTGTTCCTATGCGCGGATGAGCGTCTTCAAGACTCTTTCATCGGCCAGGGTCACGACGCCGCGCGCCGCCGAAGAGGAATCGGCCTACGTTTGGCTAAACAGGCTGGACACGGTGGACTACGATATTGACGAGTCTGAATATTTATAAAAATTTGCAAGTAAAATATGTTGGAAAAATAATTAATCCATACATATATAAAAGCTCAAAGGGTTTTTTTGTTGCATCCATCCCGCCGAAACCGCTTCACCAATCTTGATGATTCTTTTTTTAAATGAAAGGTATATATGTGTGTTTAGGAAACTCTCAAAATATATTTAATTTTATCTCTTTTAATTTTAAATTCAATATTAATTTATTCTATTATTTATTGTATACGCATATGTGGAACTAGAGAGGTTATTCCAAAGGGCTGAAACACGCCTGCGTCAATTAACCTTTGTACCACAATACACTTGATCGAAAGATCCCGCAAGAACCGCATCTATCGAAAGATCGATTCAACGTGCTAACCGCCGCCGCCGCAAATAACTTTATTTTAAATCTTCAAAAGGTCCTACCAATTCGGTACCGTTTACTCGTGCGAGTAGTTGTTCCTGATCCAGATACAGGGTGGCCACCCAGGAGAAAAAGACTACAACCCTCCAAGGTAAGCTTCGACCTCGTACCACGTTATTTTAGCAGGAATTTCTATTTTCGAGTTTATTACAATCATTTCTTTATTTCCTTTCTAAACATTGGTCCTTCGTAGCCGGATAACGCCGAATATAGCGAACTTTTGAAAGTAGAAAGCAAAAGTTATTTTTTCTCTCCTATTTCTTTCTTTTTTTTTTCTTCGCATTTAGATTTTCTATCAATATCTATTTTCCACATTCATTTCTATAAAAAGTTTATATTAACTACAGTTATATATTTCTCTAAGATTTAAATTTTCCTTTTGTTTTTCTCTTTTTCAATATTATCAGCGCAAGACCGCATCGCCAGTTCCATTCCGCGCCTGGCCATTTTAGATTCCACAGATTTGCGCGATAGCCAACGGACATTCTATCGATGGTCAGTAGTAATTGTGTCGTCTAAGGGAACTGTTCACCAAATCAATAAGTTTACTGATAAGCATACGCACTTCAAGTTTTTTTGTTTGTTGTTATTTTTATGTTTATACTACGAGGGAGACTTCAAATAAATAATATTATTTTTGTACATTATTTCATAATTTAGTAATTATGGCTGAACAAATACGCTTAAGAAAACTGAAAACAATAGAAGTAATTCTATTTCAGAGATTCAATATTTATTACAGTTAGCAGAACGTACCAAAACTGATAAAACAGTTCGCAGTTTATTTAAAGTTAGATGTGCAGAACTTGATGTTCTCAACGATGACTTTATAAAACAGCATCAAAATATTATTTCTAGTCTTGCAAATGAAGCTGACACCGATTTAGAACCAGAAAATGTTATAAGAACAGCATTTTTTAATGATTTTTATGTATGTAAAGTCCATGTACGTAGACTTATGCGAAATTGATATTGCAAATTCGCAAAAAATATTAAATTATTCTATGAATGCTACTACTTCAGGTACTTCTAATGAACATAATTATCATATAAAACCTCCAAATTTAGATATTCCTAAATTTAATGGTGATTATAGAACTTTTTCTACATTTATCGATCTCTATAATGCTCTGATACATAATAATCCAACATTAACGCCAATAGAAAAATTTCGTTACCTTCTTTCGTTAGTCGAGGGTAAACCATTGGGTGTTGTTAGTAGCCTGCCAATGACTTCAGACAATTATCAAACCACATATGATAACTTTGTTGATCGCTACAGTAACGTAAGATTTCGAGCGCAATCGCATTGGTATGCTATTAAAACTGCCCCTAAAGCTATTCGCGACCAACCTGAATCTCTTAGAAATCTTTTGGACACATTTTCACAAAATCTCGCCTCTTTAAAAAATTTAAATTTTCCAATTGAATCTTGGGACTTCATATTAGTTAACATGTTGTTGGAACGGGTTGATGATGATTTAATAACAAGGTTTGAACTTTCGCTTGCCTCAGGCACAATACCAAAATTTAAAGAATTATTTGAATTTTTAGAAAAATGTTGTAAAACTTATGAATCTCTTAATCTTTCTTTACCTTTAATTAATAACAAAAGATCAAATAAAATTAAATCACCATTACAACCTCGTCGTACTACTTCTCTTTTGGCAAAGCAAACAAAAAATAGTAATTCCGGATCTTGTTTACTTTGTAACGAAATGCATTCGTTATATAATTGTTCAACTTTTTTAAGCAAAACTCCTCAAGAAAGGTATCAGCTTTCCAAAAGGGCACATCTATGTGTTAACTGCTTAAGTAATATTCATTCTACGCAAAATTGTAAATCAGCTATGTCTTGTCGTAAATGTAATCAACGTCATCATACTCTTTTGCATTTTTCTTCAAGTAATATAGAACGCGCCACTCATAGTCCCGAATCAGCTTTACCTTCAACTTCTCGTGAAAATAGCTTTAATAATAAACCTCACTTTTCTGGTACACCTTCTAAAACTGTATTTTCAAATCGCGATGAGAATTCTTCGTTGAATCAGAGCTTCGCTGCGACAGGCTTGTTATCTAAATCTACATCAGTTCTATTAGGAACCGCGGTTATCGAAGTATTAGATAAGTTTGGTATATATCAATCAATGCGATGCTTGCTTGATCCTGGAAGTATGACTTCATTCATAACAGAGAAGTCTGCTAATACTCTTGGTTTACCAAAGGAAAGGGGACTTTATGAAATTCAAGGTCTTGATAATATGGTTACAAACTCCGGGCAAGCTACCGTTACACTTTCATTTCGACCGCTTAATTGTCCGGAATCAGTACTTAATACTGACGCTATTGTTTTACCTAAAATTTGCGATAGCTTACCTACTGCAATTTTGCCAGCTTCTTCTTGGTCTCATCTTAGCAATTTGAAACTTGCTGATCCGAAGTTTTATGTACCTGGTCCTATTGACATTCTGCTTGGTGCTGATGTATACACAAAAATTATCCTAAACGGATGTGTTCGAGGGATTCACGGAGAACCAGATCTTTTGAACACAATTTTTGGGTATGTTCCAATGGGTAAAATAGGTACATTTTGTGAAACGTCTACTGTAACTTCATTCTTTTGTAATTCGCATAAAATTAATACTGATGATATTCTTACAAAATTTTGGGAAGTAGAGTCAGTTCCTCTTTTGCCTATGCTGTCAGATAATGATCTTTTTTGTGAAGAACATTTCTTAAAAACATACCAGAGAAATTCCGATGGAAAATTTGTAGTGCATCTACCATTCCGCGATAACTTTCCTACTTTCCCCGGTATTCGTCAACTTGCTGAACAGCGATTTCTCTCTTTAGAACGTCGTCTATTAAAAGATCAAGAATTGTATAAATCTTATTGTCAATTTATGAAAGAATATCTTGATCTGGGACATATGAAACCTGTCAGTCATGAAACTGAGTTATCTTCCGCTTCGTATTATATTCCGCATCATTGCGTTTTAAAGCCTCAAGCTAGCTCAACCAAATTGCGAGTGGTTTTCAATGGTAGTGCGAAGCTCCCGAACCAAACCTCTCTCAACGATCATTTGTTTACCGGACCCAAACTTCAAAAAGACATTGTTGAACTCTTAATTCAATTTCGCTTTCATGTGTACGTTTTATGTACAGATATTAAAATGATGTATCGCAATATATTGATCACTTCTTCTCAACATCAGTATCAGAGAATTGTTTGGAGATTTTCTCGTAATGACCCTCTTCAGGACTACGAATTAATTACTGTCGTTTATGGTTTATCGCCTTCGCCTTTCTTAGCCTTACGCGCACTTCAGCAATTAGTCCTTGATGAAGGAGCAGATTTTCCCTTAGCATCTCATGCGATTTCAAATCATACTTATGTTGATGACGTGGTTACTGGAGCCACCACTTTCAGTGAAGCTCTCGCCCTTAAAAATGAACTAATAGCTTTGTTTTCTAAAGCTGGGCTTGACCTTAGAAAATGGGCAAGTAACGATCCCAATCTACTGAGTGATCTACCTTCTGACTTTTTATCAACTACTCATATAAATTTTGATGATCCTGAATCATCATTAAAAATTTTGGGTCTTCAGTGGAATCCCACAACGGATAACTTTCATTTTCATTTTAACTCTCTTGACAGACCTTGTACTAAACGAAACATGTTGTCAGAATTAGCTCGTATTTTTGACCCGTTAGGCTTCTTAGCTCCTGTTACCTTTTTTACTAAAACTTTAATCCAAAAGTTATGGTCGTCCCATATGGATTGGGACCAACAGCCCCCTGACGAAATTATCCGTATTTGGACGCGTTACAAAAATGAAATGCACTTGTTGTCTCAAATTGACCTTCCCCGGAAGATCCTATTTTCCGAGTGTGAGAATAGATGTGAGTTGCATGGTTTTTGTGATGCGTCTGAAAAAGGTTACGCCGCAGTTGTATATCTTAGAATTTTGAGAAACAACAAAAAAATAGATGTTCATTTAGTTGCTTCAAAAACTAAAGTTGCGCCTTTAAAGAAGTTAACAATTCCCCGTCTTGAGCTCTGCGCCGCTGTTCTTCTTGCTAAATTACTCGCATATTTAGTACCCATTTTTAAAACTAAAATATCTTTAGATAAAATTATTACCTGGTCTGACTCTAATATTGTTTTATATTGGCTTCACTCTCCACCTAGTCGTTGGAAAACTTTTGTTGCTAACCGAGTAGCTTATATTCAAGACAAGCCCCCACACGCAACTTGCCATACACGTTGAGTTCCAAGAACAACCCTGCTGATGTTGCTTCTCGAGGAATATTTCCATCAGAGTTTGTAAATTTTAGTACTTGGTTTCAGGACCTTCTTTCTTCATGATCTTGATGCTTTGTTAGGTTCAACCTCCGCATGCGCTACTCTAAATAGTACTTCAGAAGAAGAAAAAACATACTTCTTTTTCGCCGCTACTTCTGAAGAGAACTTTATTGACCTCTTTTAGAAAAATACTCTTCGCTACTCTTCAACGTACCGTCGCTTATGTTTTACGCTTCCTTTTTAATATAAAAATCCCCGTCAAAAAGATCGGGTCCGCTCTTAACTGTTGAATTAAATGAATCATTTACGTGTCTTGTAAAAGGACTCAATCGATTTTGTTTCCAATCGGAATTGATTTCTAAATTTTTTCTAAACCATTACGTAAACTTAATCTTTGATGACAAAATCAGGAATTGTTCGTGTAGGTAGTAGATTAAAAACATTCAACTCTATCTTATTCTGCAAAATATCCAATTTTACCACCTCGCTCTAGTTTACTAACACGCCATTTAATATATTACTACCATCTTAAATACCTTCATGCAGGATTGCGCACTTTGCTTTTTTTTACTATCTCAATCGGTTTGGATTCTTTCTCCTAAACGAGCTATAAATTCAGTAATTCATTCATGTTTAATTTGTTGGCGATCCAATCAGAAGCCTTCCAACCGCAAATGGGAATTTACCGCCGTCTCGCGTTTCACAATTAAAAGCTTTCACACACACACACGGGGTAGACTTTGCAGGACGTTCTTAATTACTATGAACAGATATAGAGGTGCTAAAACAACTAAAGCATATATATGTTTATTTATATGTTTTGGTGACCAAAGCTATACACTTAGAATTAGTTAGTAGCTTGTCCACGGAAGCTTTTTGGGCGCCCTTCTAGAGATTCCCTATCCCGAAGAGGTCGCTGCACAGAACTTATATATAGTGATTGTGGAACCAATTTTGTTGGTGCTAACAAAGAAAATTAAAAACTATGTTTGAATCCGCAGTTGAACATGAAAAATATTCAATGGCATTTTAATCCGCCCGCTGCCCCGCATTTTGGGGACTTTGGGAAGCTTAATTGTCCGTTCAGTAAAAACGCATTTAGGTCGAGTAATCGGACAACAAGTCCTTGACTTTTGAGGAATTATATACGACCCTGACCTTGATTGAAGCTGTATTAAATTCACGTCCGCTCAATCCCATCAGTTCGGACGTCGAAGACATTAATGCGCTAACCCCCTGGTCATTTTTAACTTTAGAGCCATTGAACAGTTTACCTACGCCGAACTTTACTGCTGTACCAATTAACCGTCTCTCTCTCAAGGCAACTTTTACAACGATTACATCGCGATTTTTGGAAACAGGTGGCATAAGGAGTATTTGCATTCGCTCCAACAACGCCAGAAATGGCTTAATTCCTCTGATTCCTTCTCTAGGAACGTTAGTTATTATAAAAAATGAAAATGCTCCTCCATGCCAATGGACCTTAGGTCGCATAATTTCGTTAAGTGAGGGGACGGATGGTGTGGTGCGGGTGGCTCTGGGTGAGGACAGCTAAGGGAACTTTGCAGCGTCCTTTAGTTAAATTATGTCCTTTACCCAGCAATTAATTATCGCCATTTATTTTTTTTTTTTGCTATTACACAAAAATTATTTTATGTATTTTTTTTCTCTTTTATTTTTTTTCTTTATCTTTATCTCTAATTTTTTATTTTTTTTGCATTCAAAAGTTACGCATTTAAAACGCATGTTTAGAACATGCCTTTTCGCCGGGCAGAATGTTTAGGAAACTCTCAAAATATATTTAATTTTATCTCTTTAATTTAAATTCAATATTAATTTATTCTATTATTTATTGTATACGCATATGTGGTACTAGGAGGTTATTCAAAGGGCTGAAACTACGCCTGCGTCAATTAACCTTTGTACCACAATACACTTGATCGAGAGATCCCGCAAGAACCGCATCTATCGAAAGATCGATTCAACGTGCTAACCGCCGCCGCCGCAAATAACTTTATTTTAAATCTTCAAAAGGTCCTACCACCTCGGTACCGTTTACTCGTGCGAGTAGTTGTTCCTGATCCAGATACAGGGTGGCCACCCAGGAGAAGACTACAACCCTCCAAGGTAAGCCGACCTCGTACCACGTGTTATTTTAGCAGGAATTTCTATTTTCTCGAGTTTATTACAATAATTTCTTTATTTCCTTTCTAAACAATGTGTATATTTGTTATGAAGTATTTTTATAGTGCTTAATGGCTATTTCTTTGTGTAAAACGACTAAATACTAAAACATACCTGAAAAACACCTACACACAATACCTCCAGAAATAAATTATTTGTCATTGTCAGTGGTGTGTCAGTTAGATTATATCAGGGGCGGGAAAGTGAAATAGCAAAAGCGGTTCCACCGTTTCCACGGAAGTCTCAAATAAAATAGTTCCAGCCCTAGCCACTAGGTGGTAGTGCAATTAATTTTTAGGTTAAGAAGTTACTACTAGTTATTGCCAGATGGCGTTAAATCAGATTTTTTTTGTAGTTTCCATAGTTTCCAACGGCCATTGTCATATTATTGTCAAATTCTCAAAAAATATTGTCGTTGTCATAGCGCCAATCATAATATTATAAAATAAATGATTATCAAACCGTTTTTCAAACTATAATTTGTTATATGTGTTTTAATTAGACAATTCCTTTTGTTTGTGGCCCTAAAAATATAATGTAAGTCTTTTATATTTGCCATCATTTAAGTACCTATTTATATTTACTCCATTTACAAAAACTTTGGGCGTATTATGTTGGTCTTGTTTTATTATAATAAACGATGCTTAAATTATTTGACTTATAAATAAGAACTTTAAATAATAAATAATATTTCACATGTTTGGCTTTTAATTTTATTTAATAATTGTATAAATTATACTGTTAAATCTTCTTTTTTACACATCACAACAATACTTGTTATTAGTATTGTTGAATTTGTGTAAAAAATAAGATTTAATAATCAAATTTAATTATTTTAGAGTAAAATTCAACAAAAACGCTCATTTAAAAAGCCTGCGCTTCTTTCATTTAAAAAGATGGCGCCACTTCTGTAGGACCATTTTTCAGTATGGCAGAGTCCATTCTTTTTCTAGCTGGGTATATTCTTTGGATTATATATTAAGTTTTTAGATATTTTAGGAGTGAGTTCATACCGCCAGCTTTAGATACATAAATATTAGCACAAAGGTTCGTTTAAACGACATTAGTGAATTAGCTACACAAAGCGATTTTAGGAAATTCATCCTCTTAGAGAGTAAAATTATGTCGGAACAGTTTGTTGTATGAAAATTCTTTACTATTTGGTCTAGAAGAATGAAATCCTACAAAAAGAATTAGAATAAATTTTTGAATTCATCAACCAAATGGGTAATGTTAGTAAAATTTATATAAAACTTGGTGACCCTGGATTATACACATAAAATTCAAGCACAAAGATAAAAGCGAATTTATAGAAATTTATACACTTAGAGAGAATAGGGAATGAAAGTTTGCTGTACGAAAATGCAATACTATAACATTATAAACCAGACAGTATAAAATTTTATACAAGGGTTTATTTAGTGACATCATAACGAAATATATATCTTCCTGAATTATCCTTCAAAGAATAAAAAATAACCTATAAAGAGAGTATTAGTGCTCTTAATAAATAAAAAAAAAGATGAAAAATAAAAAACATCTATGCTCACTAGCTCTCATAAAGAAGTAAAAAATCATTTAAATCAATGCATAAACGATTCGAGGTGTAACGCGAACGTAGTCGCGGGAAAAAGCTAGTAATTTATTAAATTATTTTATTTAACTGATTAATTTTCATTGAAAAGGAATTTTTGTAATTCCCCACTATATTAGTTAAAAAATAAGAAACTCATATCAAATTTAAGTTTTGCGATTTCGACTTATACTTTTTATAAAATCTGAACACATTTTAAAAGAAAAAAAGCTTTTGATAATATTTGTGTAGATTGACTACAAGTTGTATAATATAAATTTCTACGACCGGTCTACCTAGTGGTCTGCAGCATAGCCTTGTGGTGCAAACGTGGGCCTGTTAATCTGTGACGTGACGCAACAGCCAAGAAAAGAAAAATAGAAGCGTAAGCTAAGAATTTAGTACTTTAAAAAAATGTCTTTTAGATACAGTAGTAGGTAATTAAAAAGTTTGTGTGTTTAAAGGGGTTTGCCTTTAACAGTTAAAATTATATCGTAAAGTGTAACTTTCCGTAAGAATTCTTTATCTGTCATCGATCATGACTCTGTCATCATGTTAACCTGATGTTTTGTATGTTATTTTGTTTTTTGCTGCTTGTTTGTTTTACGGATAGGTGATTGCATAATTATTATTGATAATGTTTTATTTAATGTTAACATTACTACTTTTTCAGCGAATCTTTAAATCTGTTGTTTTTTGTTAAGTTCGTTATTTAAACATATGTATGTAATACACTCATATTAACACTAATCATATTTTTACGTTTTTATTCATCATTTTCAATGCCCCCGGTTGCATCTTTGTCAAGGACTGTGAATTTTTTTACAAAATTAATCTTTCCGTTGACTTATAAAAAAATGTTTAGATTTATTTAAGTTGGCAAATATCTTGTTTGATAGAGCCACCTTTAGGGAAAAAAAGCCTATATTTTTTATTTGCTAATATTTGCTATTCTTAGAAAAAAATGCTTTTATTTCACATTCTGCAAAGGTATTTATTTTGTATTAGTCTATACGGATTCAAATGAAGGCGCATAAAGAATTCTAGTTTTTATACACATTCCAGTGTCTTGGCTTGAATCAAGAAAAGAATTTCTTTTGAAGTATTGTGATATATTATTTAGCGTTGTCGTATTTTCCTAGCACCGTGTGGTCAGCATTTTCGAGATGGAGAAATTACAAAAAAAATCGCGATTTGTTTCTAATGTTACGAGACAAGAATATTAGTTTAAAAGACCATAATAGTGTAGTGCATGCGGTTAAGACCCAGTGGAGTGTTTTTGTTTTCCAGAAGGAATGCTCGAAAGTTCTGTCGGAATGTTTAAAGACTTTTTAATTTGAACAAAAATATCAAACTTCCTCTCGGAATATTGACTATTTTTTAAAAAAGAATCTCAGGGGTTGGAGGCTACATTTTCTTCTGCTAGAATGTGTTGAAAATGAGGTTTTTGTTGCAACAGGTCTCAACTAGCAAAGACAACCCCAAGCCAAAACCATTAAAACCATTCGGTGATTTGAGTACGAAACAGAAAAAGAACACTTAGCCTAACTCATGAAAATACTTTTTGAAGAGTTGGCATTATTATAAAATTGAGGTCAAAAATGGAAGGTCGAAAGAACTAAGCAAATTATTGAGCACCTTTTAGAAACGATCATGATATTATTAAAAAGTGAGTGATTTTTTTATTTAAAACTTCAAAAAACCAATTTGCATTCATCCGGAAAAATCGCTTGCTTTAATGACTTCCTTAAAATTATCAACATATCAATACAATACTTTGAGAGACTTTACAATTGAACATATGGGGAATAATATACTACCATCATACTACAAGCTCAAAAAAGAAAAGGAAAATTGTTATCCACCACAAGAAGATGTTGTTGTAACAGAGAAAATGGCAAAGATACGCTTACAATAATCAATTCTAGATCTAACAGCTAAAAGAATTGTTAAAACTTGCAACTTGAACACACAGCCAAATTCAGAATTAATTCTCACTACTAAATGGGGTTTTGATGGTGCATCTAGTCAGAGCTTATATAAACAAAAATTTGAAGACCGCGAAAATTCAGAACAGGAAGAATCTTCGGTGTTCATGACAAGTTGTGTACCTCTCCATTTGAAAATGGGTAGAACTATATGGGAAAATCCTGTACCCGCATCAACGCGATATTGTAAACCGATAAAGTGTCTAAAGAATACTACTAAAGAATCAGCTGATATGGTTACTCAACAGTTTAAAGATATGCAAACCAAAATCGAAAATTTTATTCCAACATATTGCAATGTAGATATTATTATTAAGCACGATCTTCATTTGACTATGATAGACGGCAAAATTCACACCATAATATCTGAAACATCGTCTTCATCCACTTGTCCTATTTGTCTTACCAAACCTTCTGAAATGAATAATATTTTGGATGTTTATTAGTTTATGAAAAAACCTTTAAGGAGAAATATTTATAAGTATGGACTTTCAACCCTTCATTTGTGGATAAGATGTATGGAATGTCTCCTTCATATTGTGTACAATATAGATTTTAAGCCATGGTCTGCAAAGGGAGGAAACAAAACCTGAAAGAAGAAAGAAAGAAAGCAATTAAAAAGCCTTTAGGAGATGAGCTAGGAATAATATTGGATGTCGTTAAACAAGGACATGGAACAAACGATGGCAACACGGCCAGAACTTTCTTCAGAAATCACGAAGTACCCTCGCGAATAACTGGTATAGACAGCAACTTAATTTATCGGTTTGCAGTTATCCTTCAAGTCACTTCATGTGAGAAAAAAATTAATTTCGAAAAGTTTCGTGCGTACTTGAATGTCACTGCAGAGATGTACATATCTTTATACAGCTGGTATTATATGCCCTCATGTGTTCACATCCTTTTGATACATGGTGCAGACATTTGTAAACATTTTAATTTGATTCCAATTGGGAAATTGACCGAAGAAGCTTCCGAAGCTAGAAATAAAGAATTTAGGATAATCCGTCAAAACTTTTCTAGAAAAATTGGTAGAAAACAAAACATGGAAGATATTTTACATAATTTGTTAATTTCGTCAGACCCACTAATTTCATCTATTAGACGAAAATACAGTTGGAAAAAGAATTTCTCACTATATCCAGAAGCGCAGGAATTATTAGATGATATGGATATGGAAGTAGGAGA
>NW_022146752.1:166844-195432 GCF_002938485.1 Sitophilus oryzae | reverse complement strand
CTCATCATCTATTGGTTTTTCCATAGAAATAAGTTGTTGGGACAGAGCTATGACTTCATTAACATACTCTTCCATTATACCAAAATTTTCTAGTTTTATTGAGCACAAACTTTTTAAGAGTGTTAATCGCCTGTGAAGCCCTTTATCTTCAAACGCTTTTTCGAGGGACTTCCACGCTTCACTTGCCGTTGTTGCCTGCATCACATGGGGATACGTCGACTTATTCAGAGAAATAATTATTTTTGTGAGAGGTTTCTCTTCACGACGAGCTTTTGTAGAAGCATCTACTGAAGCATCCCATTGTTGACTAATACAGCTCCAAAGTGCGTCTAATTTTAACAACGCACTTATTTGGAATTTCCAGTCACTGTAATTTTCACGACCTTTAAGTTTTTCGACGTTAAAGCCAATGTTTGTATTTTCGTTACTCGCCATTTTTATTTTTATTACGACGCCAAAACACAAACCACAAACCCGTGCACTACCGAACTTAAAACGCGTTTTCTAATCACACTTTACACGCCCTGGGCCCACAACCTGTTGGAAACAAGAGGTGTAGGGGCAGTGATTAGAATTAAAACACGAGAAAAATCAATAAAACTTAAATTTATTTTGAACTAGTGAAAAGATGCAGTTACTCTTATAAATGCTAAACAACTAAAAACTATACAACTATACTATAACACACGCATCTGGTGAAACCCTTAAAACCATTGCCGAGACGCCGTAAAACTTTTTTCAGAAGCAATTAAGATAAGGTCCGCCGACCGAGTGCAAAAGGATCATTTATTCCTTTGTTCCTTTTTAAAATGTAAAATATGCATCTTTAAATATTGAATTTCTAACTTCCACACCAATACAGCTTGTTTTCTGTAATCTAGAGGTAGGTTTCACAAGATTATTTTTAAAACGCGTATCGTGGTCATTATCGATATTTTTTTGATATAACATAATATGGCAACGATTATCTGACTATTATACAGAGTAATTATATGCAAAGATCGGAAAAAGGACTTACAGCTATCAAACGCAGACATATTTGCTATTATTCTAATTGCTTTCTTTTACTTAACAAATACACTTTTAAGACAAGTACCCCAAACTACCCCAAGATAGTATGCCATACGACATCAGGAAGTGCAAAAAAGGATGATATATTATTAATGCCGCATGTTGTCCTGCTGTAAAACGAATTTTCCGAATTGCAAACAAAGCCGATTAAAGTCGGTCATTCAATTTTATTATATGTTCTTGCCAACCCAGTGAGATGTCTATAAAAACACCCAAAAATTTAGGTTTTTTAATCTCCCACCACCGCGGAGCTGAAACTCTACTTTAGCTGTTTTTGATTCATTTAAAAACAGCTGATTGGCAGTAAACCATATTCTCGCTTCCTCCAACACCGAGTGGAAGCTGTTACGCAGAGATAGCTCCTTTTTGCATCTTGTCGTGACCCTGAGCGGTTATGGTTGATGAATAAAACTTTGAAGAACTTTACTGTAGTTTTATTGAGAAGACAAATTTACGAGTTAGAATAACTAAGATTAATTATTTAATAAATGAGAAAATATAATGAACTTAATTTTAACTATATGGAGTATGAGAACTATTCTACTGTATGAAGTGTCGAAGAGTCGAAAGAACAAGAACATCAGAACGAGGTTTGTAAAAGGTTTTATATGAAATATGAATGACGTAAATACTGGACACTGGTCTACGTGTTGCGTGATAGACATGTGGTCAGATCTTGTAAATAGTTTATAATTAATTTTAGAGATAATATTCTATTAAGATGGAAAAGCATTGAAGCGCGTGATAGTTTAGCACGCAAATAAAAGAATTTTGAAATGTACTAAATTGCTTTTGATAAGATTGCGAATAAGGAACTAATAAGAAATTGAACTTTGACATGTTACGTTTGTATGTTAGATTACAAGAGTAAATGATATACAGGGTATAACAATCCTCCCCCCAAAAGTGTTTTGCTAGTCTTAAATAGAGTAGGAAAAAACTAATGTGTGAAATTTAAAAGTACATTAGAATTAACAAAGAAGGGATAATTGTTTTACTTGAGGTGAGTATAATATTGTTAATAAAGAATACAGTAATAATATGTGTGTGAGATGAAAGTTCTTATACACTAGTAAAATATTATATTAACAATTAAGATTAATAAAGTTAGAGAATTTATATAAATATAAATTGATCCATAAGGGATATTAAGGATTCCCGAAGGAATGCGAATATTAGAACATAAAGCTAGGTTGACACGGGTAGTGAAGCACGCTCGTGGCTCACACTTTCGTGAGCTACGAAAGTACCAAAAAGCCATTCGTGAAAAACGAAAATCGTCCAGCGATAGTAGGCTGTTTACACGGCAAACGTGCCAGTCTTCTATAAAGTTCCTTTCGTGAAAGGTTGTACCGGGTGTCCCACTAAGAATAGCTCTCGGCTGTATCTCGGAAAGTATTAGCCGTAGGGCTTACGGAAAAAATATTTATAACTAAAGGAGCTATGAGGAATTACGGCCGCTAGGTGGCGCAACTGCTATGGAAAATAAGAAAATATATTTATTATATATAATAATTTTGCCTAGATAATGGGTACTGTTGCACTGATTCTCTAGTCGCTTGTCTTTTTAATAAAACACTCGCGAGCTTTTTATACTTATTTAATTCTAGAAAAATAACTAATTGTTGTGAATCAAATATTAAAAGTGTGCAGTTGCCGGCAGCCATGACAAGAAGGAACTATGCCTACAGGTGGCGCAACGTTGCCAAACATCCAAATTTTCAAATTTTAAAATAAGACATTTTTAACATAACATTCCGGCCGCCTTGAAATATAATTTCAAAATTAACAGCTTAACTCAATAACATTTTCTTGCTTACAAACTACCAAATTAACAACCAAATTCCTAATTGTTACAAATTAGCTTTTTACACCATAAAGATTCTCAGTTTAGGGTTTACAGTTTAGTTGGTTCGCTGCTGTCACAAGGTAATAGGCACAATTTTGTAACAGGCCTTTTATAGACACCATTCTTAAACTTTACCGACACCACTCTCAACACCGTCTGTCCCGGGATGTAACTCACAGCCCATCGGCGATTGCAAAGGAGGGCTGTTGGCTTCGCTCACCAGCACCATGGATCCTACTTTAATAGGACAGGGATCACCATGTTTCCATTTACTCCGGGATTGCAGTTCATGGAGGTACTCTTGGTGCCATCGCTTCCAGAAGTGTTGGACTATATACTGAAGTCTCTGGAACCTTGTTAGGCGATTTTCCGAGGTTTCAATGTAAGACTTTTCTGGGAGTGATACTAGACCTCTCCCAACAAGAAAATGAGCTGGAGTTAGGGGATTAAGTTAATCTGGGGAGGGTGAAATTGGACAAATAGGACGTGAATTGAGTATCGCCTCGATTCGAATGAGAACCATCGAGAAGTCTTCATAAGATAAGTGAGCCTTACCGACAACGCGTTTCAAATGAAATTTTAAACTCTTAACCCCGGCTTCCCAGATCCCGCCAAAATTCGGTGCACGGGCATGAAAGAAATGCCAACATATTTTTTGTTCTGTAAAATAAAATTTGACATCTTCCTGTTGATACTGATTATTAATGAAATTAAATAGTTCCTTTAGCTCACGATTTGCTCCCCCGAATATCTTGCCATTGTCTGTGTAAATATTTAAAGGCTTCCCGCGTCGAAACGTTTGAAAGTCGCTAAAAAACAAGAAGTAGTAAGATCAGTTAAAACCTCAAGATGCATAGCCTTTGTCGCAAGACATACGAATATGCATACATAGCCTCTAACTATGTATAACTCTTTATAGTATATAATATAAATATAATATATAACTCTTTCGAGTCATTCGGTCTTTAAGCAAAAAAGGTCCAGCAAAGTCACAACCGGTGTTATAAAAAGGTAAGTATTGATTGACCCTATTCTCAGGTAAATCACCCATAAGGTAAGTATTAAATTTAGGATTTAACCTGCAGCATGTAACACAATTTCTTATTATCTTTTTTACTTGATTTCTGCCCGAAATTGGCCAAAACTTGTCTCGAACTGACGATAAAAGAAGTGTATGTCCTGCATGCATAAGACGCCTGTGTTCTTCTGTAAGTATAAGTGTAGTTAGTAAGTTATGTTTAGGTAATATAATCAGATGTTTCTTGTCAAATTCATGGTTTGATTTCTCTGCAATTTACCTCCTACCCTTATTATTCCATTATGCATTAAAGGATTCAACGATAACAATGTACTTTTTCTACTTATAGGTAAGTTTTCTTGCATTCTTTGATACTCTGTTGTAAATGATTCTTTTTGTACTATTTTAACTAACTCATTAACAGAATGATCTAACTCTTCTATAGACAAGGTACCGCTTCTTTTAATTAAATTCTTTTTCTTAAAACGTAAACAATATGTAAAAACTCCTTAACTTGGAAAACTTAGAAAACCTTGAAATTATATCAAAATATTCAATTATTGTTAAACTTACAATATTTTTTTGTTCGGGTAACTCGTTTGGAAAATTAAAATCATCCTTACCTTGAAAACTTATTGGCTCAAAACTAGGATTTAAAAGCCATGGACCTGACCACCAAATTTTATTATTTAATAATTCTGTAGCAGCCGTTCCACGCGAAATAAAATCAGCGGGATTGTCAGCTGACTTGACATAATACCAATTCGTAGCATCTGTAAGTTGTTGTATCTCACTCACGCGATTCGCCACGAAGGTTTTCCACTTATTTGAAGGCTCTTGTATCCAGTATAAAGTTATCTGTAAATCTGACCAAAAGCAAATTTTATTAAATTTAATATTTAAATGTTGAATAACCTTTTGTGCCATTTTGCAAGCAACTACGCAGCACACAGCTCAAGTCTCGGCAGTGTTACCTGCCTAATTGACGCCACTCACGACTTTTAACAAAGTAAATTAGAAATACATTCGCCTTTTTTATTAATACTCCTTATGAAAATACAACAACCATACGCTTTTTGACTCGCATCACTGAACCCATGCAACTCTATAATATCATAATTCAAATACATTGCTCTTCTAAGGATTTCTAAATCATTCAGGTAAGTTTAATTATTTTTAAATGTCAACCAATCTGACTTAATAGAACCAGGTATTTCATCTTCCCGTCCTATCTTTGTCTCCCATAGTTTTTGCATTAATAGCTTACCCACTATAATAATCGGATTTACAAGACCTAACGGATCGTAAATCTGCGAAATCATTGATAAAATACTACGCTTATTTATTACATTATATTCTCTAATATTGACTGAAAATTGAATGGTATCTAAGCAAGCATTCCAAAGAACACCTAAAGTTTTACTTGACTCAGTTTCCCCAAATGTCATTACTTTTGAACCAATCTCTTCGTTTATTCTAAATTTTTCACATAGATTTTTCTTGTTACAGAGCCACTTTCGTAATTCAAATCCAGCCCCTGCCAAAATATTAGATACCTCACATTATAATTTTAGTAATTCCATTTCGCTATCAGCGCCCTCTATGTAATCATCCATGTAAAATGACTTAAGAATCGAATCACTTGCTTCTGGATAGTTTGTTGAGTTTTCTTTGGCTAATTGCCACAAACAACGCACCGCAAGATAGGGAGCAGACGCCGTACCGTACGTCACTGTATTAAGTTTATAAATCTTGACTTCTTCAGATGCATCAGACCTCCAGAAAATTTGCTGCAAACTTCTATTATTCTCATTCGCTGAAATCATACGATACATTTTACGCGGATACGTCCGCGGTCATAACATATTCGGATACGTCCGCGGTCATAACATATTCATACTTCCTAAATCTTAATATAATTGCTAATAACTCGTCTTGAAGAGTAGGACCACAATATTGAATGTCATTAAGTGAAAGACCTGACTTAGTTTTCATTGAAGCGTTGAATACCACACGCACTTTAGTGGTCACACTTTCGTCACGTACCATAGTATGATGCGGCAAAAAATATGAAACAGTATTATCAAATTCACCTTCTTTCACTTCAGTCATGTGACCCATGCTTAAATATTCATTCTTGAACTTAATATATTCCCTTTTTAACTCTGGCTTCCTTTCTAACCTAACTCCCTGGGAATAAAAATATTCCAAAGCCCTCTCCCTAGAATCTCCTAATTTCTTAATACTCTCTTTAAACGGTATGGAAACAAAATTTCCCTCTTGAATTCTTTGAAAATTTTTAGTAAAATGATCTTCACAAAATCTATCACTTTCACTCAAAACTTTATCTAAACCTATCTCTTCGATTTCCCAAAAACTTGTGATCATTTTATCCAAAGACGAACCTACCACCGTATTATTAATTTCTGTAAACCTAAACCTATAACATCGCCTACCATTCCGAATCCCAAACGGGTCTCTGTATAATACTTTTCGATTTTTCATTACGTAATTTTCCTCGTATAAAAGGTCCCAAAACACGGCGGACCCAAATTTAAATGTATTCGACTATTATTAATACCGTATTTATGATATTATCTTTAGCAATTATTTTAACATGCATGTTGTTTATAAATGGTGGGCCATAAATATTAAACCCACCCATTTGTTAACATTTAATCTGGAATCACATTTATTTACAAAGTACCACAAGCTGGTTTAGCTATTTGTGCATTTTGGATCACATAAATTTAACCGTAGTATTTATTCTTAAACTATACAGGGTGAGCCTTAAATAAGTGCAAATATTTTCAGGGATGGTAGATCTCGATAAAAGAAACATATTTTCTCTTTGTCGTTTTTTAAATAAGTCCAAAATAATTGAGTTATTTTACTTTGAAAATTTCCAAAAAATATGTTTTTTGCTTAAATTTTGAGAACCACTGGATCTTTTCTGGACTTTCTTTCTTGCAAATTTAATCTACTACCTATGTTGTTATATTATTAAGAAATTATCTTTTTTAACTAAAAACTAAAAAAAAATCCAAACATTTTTTTCAAAAAATTCCAAGTTTTCAATTTTTTTTTTCGCATATAAAACCTTATAATCGTGTTTCTGGGGTCGAAATATGCTACCACTAAAAATTTGAAGAAATTAAAATAAAATTAAAAGAGTTTGTCATGAACAAGTTTTTTATTAGATATTGCTATGTATTATTATTTAATATATTATACCGGGTGCGTCTCAAAACTGGCTCACCCCTATAACTTTTTTATTTTTTTAGTTAACATAAACGAGATTTGGTATGTTAGTATATGACATAAATTAGAATTGATTGATTTATTAAATTGTTTTCGGTCACTTCCTTACTTCAGTTTCACCGGAAATGACTACAACTTTTCATTTTTAAATGGCACTACTTTTTTACTTTATTCGATAGAAAATAGCACTATGAATAGAATGATATATCATATGTCAACTTGAAATAAAAATAAATAAAATTTGACTCGAGATACCAAGTGCGTGGTATCAAATTATTCGTAAAAAAATGCTTTTTCACAATATGCTAATGAACCACGGTCGTTCCATTTGAAAAAAACTGAGATATTATTAAAAATACGATTTGAGCATTTTCTAGCTGGCCACGACAAGACATTAAAAACATTAGAGGATTCAATCTATTTTTCCAAGGCTCCTTGATTAAGAATTGGTGTTTTTAACATAGCCATGGCACTCTAGATTGAAATTTAAAATACGATATTTTAAAAAGCCAGAATGTCAAAAGAAGATATGATATGTCATTCTATTCAGATTGTCATTTTCTATCGAATAAAGTTAAAAAATACGGGGAGTGCCATTTAAAAATCAAAAGTTGTAGTCATTTCCGGTGAAACAGGAAGTGACCAAAAACAATTGAATACGTCAATCAATCCTAATTTTGTCACATATTAACGTACCAAGTCTCGTTATTTTATCAGGAAAAATAAAACAGTTATAGGTGTGAGTTACTGTATTCATAGGTGTAATTCACTTTTGAGACACACCCGGTATATTCTTATTATATCTAAGCTACTTAGCTTAGATAAAAAGGCTAATTTATAACTAAATAATTAAAGATTTACTTAAAAAGGCTAATTTATAACTAAATAAGCATTTTAACAATCCTACTCTAAATGTATTTTTTCTTATTGTATAAGTAGTACGAGAGTTTCTCAAAATGTCAATAATAAAAAAGTGTTTCCTCTTGTAAAGACAATCTGGAGACATACTGTATAAGCTCAACAGTTTCAGGATTTAGATTAGTTCACACTTGATAACGGTCAGTGATACTTCTGACCGAAACGTTGTGTAAAGTAAAATAAATAAAGACAATGAAAGTCCCAAAATCCTTTTAATATCAATATTTCTGTTTTACGTTATGTGAAGGACCGCTGCACTTGATCATGTAATAGTGTCTTATTATTTCATTTTGTGGAAATCTTGATCTGTGAAATCTCTGAAGAAAATTATTTTAAGGTTGGAGCTTTAAAATAATGAACAGCTTCAAGACCTGGTACATATATTATATTTTCTTTTGCATCTTTGTAAAAAATAAAGTAAGATATTTTCAATAGGGGGACTGCTTTTTACAATAGACATCTTGAATGAACCAGTAATAAAGCGATTCAGTTAACTTATGACGTAGAGGTAAAGTTAAAGTGCATAGAGCCCATATCCACTTTCTAAACAGAGTTTGTAACGTTCAAATGGGAGAGAGCCAAGTCAACAAATTCGACTCGAGAAACACGAAGAGCGTGAAACTGTGTCAAACGGAGAACTCTATCTCGCGAACTAATTTGATTATGATTACTGCTTAGAGTTTTAATTGCTTTACTAAATTCGAGGTTGCAGATGTGTTAAATTAATGACTGGAATAACACGAACATTATTTTGAAGATGTACTAATAGATCAATTAATTGTTTTAAAAAAAATCTTAAGGTGTTACTTTTTACCACACTGTCTAATACACATACAAAATTCAGTTTTTTAGTATTTGGAGTAATTATTATTAACCAACGCAAACAGTCAATTAATGTAGATTGAATACTTGAATCATATTAATTGGTCCTCTTTAACAAATATTTAAAAAGTGTTTTCGACAGTATTATATACTCTTAAAAAATTTGTTACATCTTTAAAAATAATCTAAAATGTCAATATTCCATGGGTATATTGATAAATATGGTCTAAATTATAAGAAAATGCATTTTCTACGAAAACTTGAAGGGATAGGTAAAAAATGGTTTAATACAATTTGATAGACAATTAAATTGTGCATCTGATTCTCATAAAATATGCAGGGTGTTCAATATAAATTAAACAAGTTATTGCCATTTAAAGCTAGTAATTATTTAAAATAAATTTTAGACACTCTGTACTGTTTGACAAGCGGATCTGAAGCTACGGAAGGAATGTGAGAAAAAAAAATCGATATTGCCACGTTTATCTATAAAATTACAAAATTGCCAGACATGAACTATAAATTTAATATATTTTTATTATATATAATGTGTTTATCATATATATTCTGAGGTATATCACTAAGGAATTTTAACGTAGTTCATATTGTTGGATATGTTTTATTTAATAACTTATTTCTTTCATTCTGTATAATCTGCTTACTACGAAAGGTGAAGATATATCAAGGACATCATTGACAAACCGGCATCGCCGCGCATGGCCGCCTATTCATCGAACATAATTGGCGTGAGTACGTCACAGGATTTGTTACCACGCGGTTGCTATGGCTTTTACGCCTTTCCTATTCGCTAGCCTTATCCCCAACTTCACGGTCGCTTCTGAAAAGAGTGGAAATATTGAATACTATTGAAATATCCAGTGGCGGTGTCATTCTTTTGATCATTATTACTTTCTTTCGTTATTTTATACCGGTTATCCTAAACTTTATTCCTATATTTTTCTTATATTTAATAGTTAAGTTGTGTTTTATTGTTTTGTTATCTTGTTGTAATGTTTTTCGTTCGTAGTTTTTAATTATAAGTTTGATCGTATATTTGTGTTTTAAAATGAATAAATTTGTTAAGGGTAAGACGCTACATAGCCAGGATAAGAGAAATAATAGCTAATTTATATAGGTAAGTAGAATAATAATAATATAATTATTAGAATATTAAAATTAAATTTGGCTAAAATGAAAAGCACCCCCACATTTTACCTAAATATTTTAGCTAAATTAAATAAATGTAAATAAACGTGGATGAAAACTCCTTTGATTTAGGTATTTCGTTGTGTTCATAATAGGGTTTGCGACGAAGAAGCTACAGATACTTCGCTTAAGTTGCCGCTTAAACGTAAACTTAAGCGGATATCTCTTTATACCGGAGTCAGCGTATCGGCTATAAAAAAATTCACACAGAAGATAAAAAAAGACTGGAAACTAACCCCGATAAAATGATATCCAGCCCTGGAAAGAAACGGCCACGTGAGACTGCTGTTGAAAAGCTCGACTTTGATTTCCAAGTGGTCAGGAATTTGATAAATAGATTTTATCTCAAATTCAAAGTCATCTCCACAATTAGAAAGCTTTTGCAAAAATTGCAGGAAGAATTGAATTTTCCTTTAAAAAGTGCTGGCGGAGCGATACCTACTGGTGTGTAAAATTATGTTTTGTTTGCGCTTCCAAAGTTAACTATTTTCAAGATTTTTTTTTTTGCTGGAAATAGTTATATCTAAAATAATGTATTATAGAAAAAAATATAGTTAGTACAGATATATAAATAAATATACCTCAAGACTCAGTCTTGATCATCTGCTGATGATGTTAACATGGTTAGCGAAACGTGCGTCCAGTGTAAAAGTAAAAGTGTTTTGGTGTATTGTGCTGATTTAGTGTTTTATTTTGATGTGTAACACGAGAGGTTCCAACCCCCAGCTGTAATTATTTCTTCCATTATATTAACAACACATAATAATAAAATTATTCAAAATATTTAAGGGAGCTTTAATAAAAGCTTTTAGTGTTTATCTGCTAACTCAACAGTAACGATTCAAACAGGATAAAGTTTTTTGAAAAAAAATATTAATCTAAATATTATATTTATGATACACATTATTTCCATAAAACACCGTACGCCCATGCCTATTTTATGAATGAAATTGGGCGTGTTTTGTTTACAACTGCGTTCCCCTGCCGATACCCCGTAGCTACATGTCCGTTGGTCACACTATATAAGGTAGTATAATTTTTATTATTGCAGCAGAAAACTTAGTAAATAGAAATACTTCAGTACAATGTTTGGTTTTAAGAACTTAAATACGTCTAGAGAAATGAAGCATTAAAATTATTACTGTATTTTGACAAAAACTTAAATATATCAAAAATGGTAAGATTAAAATGAGATAAACCTTAATTTATTATTTTCTTTAACTAATCTTTATTTTAGTAGTAGAAACTGAAAATGTAATAATATACAGGATGTTCCATATAAAAAATACAACTTTGATATTTTTTATTTATTTGGGACACTCTGTATCTGGAAAAAATATTTTTAAATTGTGGCTCTAATGGTCCTTCAACGAACCCAAAACTAACAATTTGCAAAAACTTAATCCTTTAGCTACAATACTCCGTGTCGTATGTGGTAAACAGCCCTGTATAATAATAAATGTACCCAACATTAATTAATTTGATTATACAACTCTATGTATATTTTCCTATACAGGGTGTCCCAGAAATAAGTGCAAATATTTTAACTGGTAGTATAGTTCAACCCCAGAAACATGCCTATGAGGTTTTTTCATGAAAAAAAAAAAAAATTTGAAATTCGGAATTTTTTGAAATTTTTTTGGAATTTTTAATTTTTATTTAAAAACATAATTTCTTGATAATATGGCAACATAGGTAGTAGATTAAATTTACAAGAAAGAAAATCCACAAAAATTCAGTGGTTCTCAAAATTTAAGCAAAAATATTTTTTTGAAATTTTCAAAGTTTGGACTTATTTGAAAAACGATAAAGAGAAAATATATTTTTATCGAGATCCACCCCTTAAAATATTTGCACTTATTTCTGGGACACCCTGTATAGAAGGATGTGATTAATAAGTGATACTCATTTAAGTGATGGTGGTAATCATTTAAGTGATAATGATTTAATGGTGATAATCATTTAAGTGATTGGTGGCCATATTGTAATTGTCATTTTTTGAAATATTAGTTCAGAAGTCATTTTTCTGTCAGTTCCACAAAATATCCCGTTAATTCTTATTACAAAATAGCAAAATAAGAAGGATATAGGTATGTACTTTATTTCGTTGTATAATCTTTTGAATACAACTCGATGTTACGGGATTACCTAATTCTTTTGCCTGACACTCAATGCAATAACGGCAACACTACTTCTCCTTCGAGTCGAGTCGTAGTGTTGTGAGCCGGGTAACAGATTTCGTGTCAGATAAAAGTATTATTCGGTAATCCCGAAACATCTTGTGGTATTACATTTCATAACGATATGTTAATTTTATTATTATCAAACCAACTGCAATTTGATGACTATGTTACATTATCAGCAGATTAATACTACCAATTTATGGTTAATTTTTCTATTAATCAAGAAATTACAAAGCTTTTTTTGCTGATTTTTTTACAACATTTTTAAAAGTGTAGCTCAAACCTTTTCCTGACGCTTATCACTCATTCATTACATTTTTAGAACAACAAGATTAACCAAAAAATTTGTTTAAACAGTATAAAAAATCAAGGGACATTCACGTGGGGGCAAGAGTATAAAAATAATTCGCGTTTTTAGTCTCCATCCAAAAAAAACATAAGAGGGGCTCTAATGGAAACATATTTGCTTTTTGCCAGAAAATAAAAGGATTACTTTAACCTACAGGTAAAACCCATAAATCATGCGGGAAAGTTTTCGATGAAAATAAAGGAAAAAATCAGCCGGGTAGGAAAAAACGGCCAAATTTAATCTTCGGGGGCCAATAATTGTGTAGGCAGCTATTTTCGTTAAAACTTGCAAAAATGATGTATATTGTCGACCCATATTAATAAGAAGCAAACAGAAAAAATATTTGTTTAAATTTCTAGTTCAGCGCCTACATTTATTTTTGGGCTTTTATAATTATTTTTTTAATAATTTATTTTTTGCCATTTTATAGTACTTAAAAATTTGTTGTTTTAGATAAATAATATTTCCCAATTCTTTTGCTAGTACTAATTGAGAATAATTTTAAAAGAACAGAGCAGGGTCGGACTGGACATATAGTCAGGGTGGCAATTAATTAACGTATCTGTTTTGAAAAAACGTTCTCAATAATCTCAAAAAAGTGTTCTTGACTAGTTGAATTTAAATATTTTAAATAGTTTTTTTCTTTATTCTTTGTTTTTTTTTTGCTTCCGACGCGACGACGGAAAGAGATTAACTTTCCGAAACGTTAAGCATTTTTTTGTTCTAACTTCTGACAAGTAGTTTCCATTTGGGATTACCGTAGAAGTGTTTACATAAAATAACTATTTTGTTTTGTAGATTTTCTTGCAGTGGCGAAATACCCATATAGGATTTTTTGGAGAGATGAATCCGCCACATAAGTATAGACATTTTTTAGTTCATTATTTATTCTTAAATACACGAAAAAATAAATTGTAATAAACCCCACTATTGTAGAAACTACTGACGAATTTTGCGTCTAAAATTGTACTAGACGTCACGTTGTAGCTTTTATTTCTATCACAAGATCTCCAAAATTGTTAAATATGCTTGATTTTATACGACAATAACGAACAAGTGTCGTGGCAACTCTCACAATTTGTATCAGAGAATATTCAGATTGTACTTGTTGAAACTTAAATGAAAATCATTATTGCAAATTGTAGCACTGCTAACTATTTTGTTGATACAATTTGCTGTTACTAGGCACTATTGTAAACTGAGATGGGGAAGAATAATAACTAACTAATACAACAATTAATTGTGTGTCATATGTTTACAAAAATCTAAGTACAATCTGTGGTGCAATGTTGTATTTTTTTCGTTTTATAATTTTTTCAGTATAGAAATGAAACGGAAAAAAGTGACGGTAATATTCTAAGGTTATTCCCAAAACTTTTTTTTGGATCAACAATATTTACAGTTGCATTGCATTACGGGTAGTTTCTGATTTCAAATACTAACAAATCAATATATTGAATAACTGACCAAAACCTAAGGAAAAAAATCCACCCGGGCCCCTCTGCCACAGTCCGACTCTGTAACAGAGAATATATTTAAGTATCAATTGAACGACTGAAAAAACAATGTTGTAAAACAGTGTGTGTGCACTATGTTTGAAAAAGTGACATAATGCTGTTTTAATATAAATATTAAAAGCAAAATAAAAACACTAAATCACACCAAAACACTTTTACTTTTACACTGGACGCGCGTTTCGCTAACCATGTTAGCATCATCAGCAGATGATTATAAACTGAAGTTTGTGATGATTATAAACTGAAGTGTATTGTGGTGATTTAGTGTTTTTATTTTGCTGTTTAACACCAAAGGTTCCAACCCTCAACTGTAATATAAATATTATTTTTAATTTACTTTTGTAATCTGTACAGAGTCAAATTGGACGCTTTTAAGGAAAAACACCTTTTTCTATAGGAGATAAACAAAAACTAATGTCGGTGTCTGGAGTTCACTTTTTATCAAAAACATGATGGTGAAAACCAAGAACGGTAAACTAATAGGATTGCTCATCCTCATAAGACGTACGTTCGCCTCTTCCCGCGCTTCAGCTGACAGTTGTGACGTCATTGTAGTCCTTGTCATGATAGTGTGTATTATTAGTTGCCTATAGTAAACTTATAAAAATAACAGCTGAGAAATTTTTAGTTAATTATTTAGTCAATTTTAAATGTGAAAAAGGTGTTTTTAAAGTTTTTAGAGCTATAGAGTGTATAAATACGTTCATTTTGTGTTGTGGATTCTGACAAAGTGCTTATTAAGTACCTACGATATTGTTTATTAATTATTTTACAGCAAAACATGGAAGTACTCTAAAAGGAATGCCGGCAAAAGGTGATGCTCGGAACTGCTGTTCTTAAAACTGCATTATCCGAGTATTTAATACGATTTATACAGTTAATTTTCTATACTGCATACATATAAGGTGTTTAAATAAATAAACTAAATAATGAACGTTTTGCATCCGGCAACCGATAATGCACGTGTGTGTATTATTGGTTGCCGGATAAGGACTAATAACCATGACAAGGACTACAATGACGTCACAAAGCGAGGAGTTTTCGCATGCACCTGGCACACTTTTGGCTGAATGAGCAGTCCTATTAGGTTTTTGTTCTTGGGTGAAAACCGCATATCGATATCTGTTACCGTTTCGGAGTTACGGGGTGTTTTTCAAAAATGGGCATTTTCAACAAATCGCTGTTCATTTTGAAATTTTGTATTTTTATAAAAATATTTCCAAAGCACTTTTTTACGTAGAATTTAATGGTTTAAGTATATTTTTTTAAATTAATAATTTAAGAGTTATCAATAGAAAATTTGATTTTTTATATGGGACGACCCCTATATTTTTATTTCATTGAAAATAAAATAAATTGAAAAGAATTTAAACTATCTTTCCAAAAATAACTTGATATTTTGCTCGATTCCACTTCGAGGTATACAGAGTTTTTAAAGATTCGCTTTGAATAAGTAGGCTTTGAACGGCGCCGGCTGTAATGCAAAAAAAAATCTAGCTGTGAGTAGTAATTAAAACAAAAATAATATTTGCAATGAGAGATGCAGAATTTTATAACAATTTAAACTATACTTAAGAACATCAACATATTTAAACTATATCTAATAACAATAAAAATAAATAGCAAACCATGACATGCGATTTTGCTACGAGTGTTCGACATATCGACCGTCTTCTGTTATGGACGGGACCGTTTTTGAACATTTCGCGACGAATTCATTAACTCAGTGGGGGTGAAAGATACCCTCGCATAACCGCTAAGTATTTCTAATTCTTGTCTATATTATACGGCAATTTAAAAATAAGAACCTTTATTCTTCCGCAAAGATAAAAACCATAAGCGCCAAGTCCGGCGGCCTCGGTGGCCAACGGCTGCGATTTTGGTTGGTTATCGATGTGCGGTTTTCACCGTCATGTTTTTGATAAAAATTAAGCTCCAGACATCGATATTAGTTTTTGTCTATCTCCTATAGAAAAAGGTGTTTTCCCTTAAAAGCGTCCAATTTGACCGACTCTGTACAGATTACAGGAATAAATTGAAAATAATGCTTATATTAAAACAGCATTATGTCACTTTTTCAAACATAGTGCACACACTGTTTTTCAACATTGTTTTTTAGTCGTTCAATTGATACAAATATATTCTCTGTTACAGGGTCGGACTGAGCGGAGAGGAGCCCGGGTGAAATTTTTTTGGTCGATTGTTCCCTACATTGAGTTGTTAGTATTTGAAATCAGGAAACTACCTCTAGTGCAATGCAAAAAATGTAAATATTGTTAATAAAGAAATGTGTGAAGCACACGAAACGTACAGCGTGTTTGACGGAACATACAACCTCACCACAAAAAGTCATTTTACTCCTAATAAAATAATATACTATTTGTATAATACAATAAAATTAAAATTGTTTTGTTGTAGAAAACTCAACCCCAGACAAAATGTAATATAAAATGTATCAACTAAATTTCATTAAGTTTGTCCACTTTGATAAAATGCTGGTTTATTTAGTAGCTCTATTAAAAAGATTTTTAAACTACCCTGAAATTTAATTTCAACACTGTTACACAAACGGCACGTCCAACACAATGCGAAACAAAAATTTAATTATCTCCATAGCACTGACATTCAATTTTTCAATTCTCTATTTAACCACCTGATGCTTCTATTCTTTCTTAAGAGTACGCTGTAAAAGACATCTAGAAATATATAATAAGTTTGAATCCTTAGAACTGTATAAAGAATTTTCAATAAGGAATGATTAAAATTGTCTTCGATTTTCTTGAAGACTACTTAAAATATTATTATGTATTTTCTTATGCCTTGAACGTTAAATATTTTTAAAAGTTTGAGAGCATAGATTTAAAACCAAGCTATTAATTTCTAAATTAACTATTGTAACCACTTTTTATGAGTTCATCTAATTTAGTACTCTGCAAAAAGAAATATAAATTGGTCAAAATAAATAGATGCAAATTATCTTCAAAGTGGAAATTTAGCCGCTAGCCCTTTTACCAGGTCCTTAATTATTATTATTACCATCCTTATTATTATTACCATCCTTAATTGTAGCATATATTTTAGTTAGAAGGTGATCTCTCTCTAATCTTGGTATTCTAGTTCTCTTTTCGGGCTTTCCATTCTTCAGCAGCTGGTGGGCAATCTGGTTAGGTTTGATGTTACCGATTTGTTTCCCTTCAATTGGGACACCTTCAATTTTTTTTAGGAAATTCCATGCGATCTTACTACTGTGAGTCATATCAATTTGCAATATCTTGTCTATCCATCTTTGCTGTCGGGAATTACTCAGTTCTTGCATTAACATTGAGCCATATTCTAGCGTGACTAAAATGATCCTTCTCAAAGAGTTCTTTGTACCTGGTTAACAGTTCTCTAGAGTCGTTAGAAAGACACGGAATGTATTGTTCTCTGCAACCCCTTGGTATTGTAGGTCTTGAGACTAGCCTCACTAAATCAATAAATCGTTCGTAGTTCTTTGGTATGGGCTATTCTATTCTATTCTATTCTATGGGCTCCAGTTCACTAATAGCTGAATCCGATTCACTAGAGAAATTCTGCCAGTTGGCTTTTTTAAAATTAAACCGACGCCTAAATGGAATATTTAGTGATCTGACGGCTGCGTCTACGTCAATTCCTATTGGTTTGTGCTGAGTTTTAGGGACGGGATGCTAGACTCTTTTAATACACTGCCCTTCCAATGTGAGGCTAGTAAAACATATATCGGGGTTATATCTATATTTCCAGATGTTGCTGTGAAAAGAATGTGGGAGTTTGGTATCGTGTATAAGGGTAAGATAACATGATTTTACCCATTCTTCGGTTCGTGTCGTAATCTGTATATTCTCAGGCTGGGCTATAGCTATTAAAGTCACCCAAGACGAATTTAACCTTCTGAGAATCGAAATTCAATGGTGGTGTAAAGATAAAAGTTTCTGCCGGGGGCTTGTAGACGGTGTGATTGACAGTGTAATTTTCAATTTCCACTGTTAATATTTCGATGTTATTTGTGTTTGCTGACCCAACTGATGTAATTGCTTTGTCAGGTTTGACAAAGATTGCACTCCCATATTTGTTATGAGGCAGTTCAATGGCCAGTCGCATGCCAGGGATATTAGGTGGTTTTTGTGTGTGGTCCCTGTGTCTCTCCTGAATATACAGTACATCGCATTTATTAATTCTGCAAAAATCAGATAATAATTCCTGTTTGCTATTCGTAATACCCTCTATATTTATCGTCAAGGTCGGTTCTGAGAAGAACCCTAGATGATTATTTCTCATGTTGGTTCGTACACTTCGGTCCGGTGGTGGAAGGACTGGCCGTCTAAAACAAGACATTTCCAGGGGACGCCAACAGTAGTATTTTTTTTGCTAATTTTGATACACTATAGTAATCGTGGAGGCTTCCCCCACATATTAAAGAAAAACTTTAAAATATCAAACAAATTTAAAAATGTCACTCTTCTCTTAATTTTTTTTGTGTGAAGGATGTCGAAGATTCATCACTGTAGTAGAGATATCAAAAATAAGCTTCATTCCCATAACTATATTGTGTCGCTAGAGATGCTCTAAAGAGCTAAAATGGGATTTGTACACAATGCAAAAAATTATCAATTATATATTTTGTCTTTAGACTGTCGCCAGAATCACGTTTTTGAACTCTGTGATACAGCATATAATATTCTACACATTTGTTCTTATAATTATATTCTACTACCGATGTTGCCACGTTTTCAAGATATTAAAATGTTTTAATTCAAAATTTCACCTAAATGGTAGATATATAATACACGCCACCCAAAGGGTATTGCAAGGGCGCGTTTCTTATTTAATGATGTTTGCTAGTAGCGCTGTAATCCCACACAATAAATAGAAAAAGCTCACTTCTAATATTTAAATAGGATATTGTGTTATTATGTCATTACTTACTATATGCTTAACGTACAAGTCCTTTCTTATCTGTACATAACACAGAATATGGCAAACCAATATCTTCCCATTTTCTTAAACACTCACGAAACGTACGAATTTACTAACAAAATCTATCTTGGAAAATCGCCTACTTTAAGATTATTGCACCTTTTTTATGTCAGTATATGATATGGGTAAAAGTTTGCTTTTGTTGGCTTATAGTAATAGAGACTTGACTCTTGACTGATATATCTACTTGGAATCTTCGTTAAAACAATTTTTTTTTCAAATTATAAATACAAATGAATTGTATCAACTTAAACACACTTTGAAACAGATTATTTCAAAACGGTAACATTCTGTGGTCTGTAGTTTCAGCTGTTTTACAGGTTTTACTTGTTTTGTCCTACAACAGGGGCGCTGTCGGGGGTAGTGCGGTACCGAATTTATTAGATTAAAAAATTCCTGTCGATAACCAGTAATTATATAACGTGGCGTGATACAGTTTGTTTATACTTATATTTTTATATTGTTACATGTTGTTGAAGTGGAAGTGGCAATATTGCGTTGTAGTTTTTATAATATTCTACGCAATAATCATAACTATCGATCTCTGATAAAAATGTCCCTCTCTAAAGAAAATGTTACATATTACGTCAAAACTGACAATGACAATCAACAGCGACAGAATAACAAAACGAAAAATCGTTTTGTTAAGCTCATTATAACCTCATTAATAGGGGGCAAAGTGCAAGGGAAAAGATCAGTAGGAAGACGCCAGAACTCATGGCTAAGAGATTTGAGGAGATGGTTTGAACGCTCGTCTGCGGAAATCTTCCGGGCTGCAGTTTCCATAGCCACAATAGCCATTTGGATCGCCAACCTTCGGCAGGAGAGGGCGTGATAAGAAGAAGAAGCTCATTATTTTCTTATTTGAAAAAGTGTAATGTCATAAGGAGACGTATAGATAGGAAAATGTTTTTCGTGTAATTTGTATGAAGTGGGAAAAAGTATTTTGTATTTCGGATTATGTATTAATAATAATTTAGGAGTGCAAAAGAAAAGTGTTTTGGTGAATTGGTTTTTGCTGTTGTAACACCAAAATTTCCAACCGTCAACTGTAATATAAATTAGGTACAAAATTTTATCTGACAAGGTATGACACTTAAAATGGAGTACAAACAATTTATTCAATACTCATGGTGAATAAAAACGCACAACGGCAACGTCGCTTCATTTCCTTGTGACGCGTGCAACACCCCTCCACCGTCGGCGACCAGCACCGAAAGACGAAGACGAAGGCTGCGGCCATTACACATTCGCCTCTACTGTCAGACAGGGCGCATCATTTCATTTTACTTATTTACGTAATTAGTTATATATTGTTAAATATATTATTAATAAAACCACACACAAAAATCAGCGTTTTAGTACGCAACATATGGTCCTTCGAGCCCGATTGAATGGGATTTCAAGAGCAATTGACGAATATTTGGCTGAAAGAAGACAAGATCAGGTGGGTTTTTCCTATTTTCCATAATATTCCTTATCATTTTCATGTCAATTCCTGTCAGGGTATTGTAGAGAATTGTTAGTACTATCGTTCTTTAATTTCATTGTCATATTTCATATTTATATTAAGAATATAACTGTCATGGCCGAACTAAAGGCATTGTTAGCTGAAAGAAGGCAACTTAAATCTAGTTTAACACGGTTTAAACACTTTTTAGAGAAACAAAATTCGTCAGAACAAATTGCGCTGTCAGAATTAGACGTTAGATTGTCTCAAATTCAAGATCATTTAAAGAAATTTGAAGATATACAATTAAAAATTGAAATTTTATCAACAGAAAACGAGTCGAGCGATGTTTTAGAGGATATTAACGAACGGGATTCTTTTGAGAGTAACTTTTATTCAGCGATAAGTTTAGCTACTGATATTTCAAATCAATGTAGAATAACTGAACAAAATCATGAACATTCGATCACTGATAATGATATACGTACGGTTGATAATAAAGTATTTGATAATTTACAGCAAGTAAGACTTCCTCAGTTAAACTTACCTACTTTCAATGGAGATTATAGTGAATGGTTATTTTTTCGAGATAGTTTTAAATCTCTAATACACGAAAATGTAAGTTTAGATATAATTCAGAAATTTCACTACTTAAGACTTTCACTTAAGGGCGAAGCTGCACAAGTTGTGCAATCGTTAGGCGTTTCGGCAAATAATTATGACACAGCTTGGTCTCTATTAAATGAGCGTTATGAAAACATACCCTTACTTGTCGGAAATCATGTACGTGCTATTTTTAATTTACCTAATCTAAATGAGGAATCTCACGTGGGGCTTAGACAATTATTAGATGGTGTCACACAACATACTAGGGCGCTCTAAGTTTTAGGCCAGCCTGTGAACTCTTGGGATACTTTGTTGATTCATATTTTAATTTCAAAATTAGATGGTGTTTCTAGAAGAGCTTGGGAAGCTCAAAATAGTTCTAATGTTTTGCCTACTTTTCGCGTGTTCAAAGAATTCTTACAAGAAAAATGTCGTGTACTAGAAGCAATAAGTCAAAGTTCTTCTAAGTCGATACGCGGAGGAAAAAAGAATACATATAACAGTGTAACTGCTTTAAAATGTTCCTTGTGTCAAAACGAACATCTTATTTATAACTGTAAAGATTTTATTAAACTTGATGGTAATGGTAGATTATCCGAAGCAATCCGATTGAAACTTTGTCTTAATTGTCTTCGTAAGGGTCATCTGTCAAAAGATTGCAAGTGTCAACCTTGTCCTAAATGTCATAGACGACATCATAGTTTATTGCATTTTTGCAAATTTTCAGCAAAATAGATCATCTGTCACAAATCCTCCTCAGGGTAATGAAAGTCATGCTTTTCATAGTTATAAAGATTCAAATAGTATTTTACTTTCGACTGCTATAGTCCAAGTCACAGATAATCAAGGTAAAGTCCATGAATGCAGAGCTTTGTTAGATAGCGGTTCAGAATCCAACTTCATAACAGAAAAATTGTGCAACACATTAAATTTGCCTAGAACTCTTACAGATATCACTATAAACGGGATAGGCCAGTCTGCTTCTCAAATTATTCATAGAGTTTCCGTAAATATGCAATCACGTTTAAATAATTTTAAAGTAAAACTTCCATGTCTTGTTATTAAAAACATTACTAATAAAATTCCACAAACTTATTTCGATATCGAAGAACTTCAAATTCCTAAAAAATGTGCACTTGCTGATCCTGCATTCAACATGCCATGTCAGATTGATATTTTGTTAGGTGCTCAAATTTTCTGGGATCTTGTTTGTGTAGGACAAATTAAATTAGGCAAAATTACCCAACACTTCAAAAACTCATTTGGGCTGGTTAGTATCGGGCACTATACCTGTTCTATGTCAAATATTTCATCATGTAACTTTTCTCATTTATCTAATGATTTAAATGATTCTCTTAAGAAATTCTGGGAAATTGAACATTGTCCAGGTACTCAAATTATTTTATCTAACGAAGAAAGAGCTTGTGAAAAACATTTTGCCCAAAATACAAAGAGAAACTCAGACGGACGTTTTATAGTTAGTTTGCCATTAACGAACTCTTCTGATAGAATTGGAGATAATAGAGCAAATGCTGTCAAGCGCTTCTATAATATTGAAAAAAGATTTCAGCGTGACCAAAACTTATTTATTGAGTATAAGGCTTTCATAGACGAATACATAAACTTGAATCATATGACTAAAATTGTTGACATGCCTGAACCTGGTGAATATTTTTTGCCTCACCATTGTGTTTTCAAGGAATCCAGTACGACTACTCGACTAAGAATTGTATTCGATGGTAGTTGTAAGACAAATACCGGATTATCTTTAAATGATATTATGATGGTAGGTCCAACGATCCAAGAAGACATTTTTGCTATTCTTTTGCGTTTCAGAATCTTTGATATAGTAATAAAAGCTGATATAGCAAAAATGTATCGGCAGGTACTTGTTTCAGAATCTGACAGAAAACTTCAAAAGATATTTTGGCGTAATAAACCATCAGACCAATTAGATACTTATCAGTTGAACACCGTAACATATGGTACATCAGCAGCAGCATTCCTAGCCATTCGATGCTTAAACCAATTAGCTTACGAACATAAGGAATCTCATCCTGAAGCTAGTGAAGCTATACTAAAATGTTTTTATGTTGATGACCTGCTTTACGGTGGAACAAACATTTCTGATATTATAAGAGTAAAAAACGACATAAATGCGATTCTGCAGAAAGCTGGATTTGAGCTTAGAAAATGGGTATCAAATGACGAGCGTGTATTTCAACAAATTAATAAACCAAAGGATTGTACTCTAGGTGAGCATGAAAACTCAAAAACTCTTGGTTTGAAATGGATTCCTGCAGAAGATCAACTAAGCTTTGAAATCGGTAACTTTGATGAAGAAAAACCTGTTACGAAACGTACAATATTGTCCATGACTGCTCAATTGTTTGACCCTCTAGGACTATTAAGCCCAGTAATTATTATACCGAAGGTTATGTTACAAAGACTATGGCAAGCAAATCTGCACTGGGATGAATCTGTTCCTCTAGAGCTTCATACAAGATGGTTAAGCTTCAGAAATGAGCTAATGGAACTTGCTAATCTCAAGATACCTAGGCATGTAGTATGTACGCGATTGAAAATAGTACAACTACATGGATTTTCAGATTCATCGGAACAAGCATACGGTGCATGCGTATATTTAAGAACAGTCGATGTTGATGATAAAGTTTTCGTTAATCTATTATGCTCTAAGAGTAGGGTAACGCCTGTGAAAATTATTTCTATACCCAGATTAGAATTATGCGCAGCTGTTCTACTCGCAGAACTAACACAAAGGGTATTTCAAGCTCTTAATATGGATATTCAGAGTGTACACTATTGGTGCGATTCTAAAATTGTTTTGTCTTGGATTTCAGCTTCAGCGCACAAATGGAAGACATTTGTCGCAAACAGGGTAGCAAGAATTCAAGAGCTGTCAAACCCAAATGAATGGCATTATGTACATACGTCTGATAATCCTGCAGATCTTATTTCAAGGGGTTTAAATAAAAAACTCTTGATTAATACTCGTTTATGGTGGAATGGTCCATCATGGTTAAGGTTAAATTCATGTGATTGGCCTGCATATAGCCATAAAATTGACAATATACCGGAAGAAAGGGTTAAATTAAAAACTTTTACCGTTACTAAAGTAAATTTTAATTGCGATTTAATTAATAAATTTTCATCCCTTACGAAACTGAAAAGGGTATCAGCCTATTGTTTGCGTTTTATACATGATTGTAAGTTTAATCGAGATAGAAAAAACGAACGTATTACCGGTCCTTTATCTGTGAAGGAATTAAATTTTGCATTAAAACGTATTGTACTTTTGGTACAACTACAAGAATTTTCACAGGAAATAGATGACCTTAAACGCTCTGGAAGGGTTAATGTCAAGAGTAAGCTGTTTTCTTTAAATCCTTTCTTAGATGATGGAATAATAAGAGTTGGTGGACGTATTAAGCATTCAAATTTTAATCTTGAGAAAAAACATCCAGCTGTTTTACCATCTAAACATAATTTTACCATTTTGCTTATGAATTATGAACATTTTAGATTATTACACGCACCACCTAATTTATTATTAGCATCCATAAGAGAAAAATTTTGGCCATTAAGTGGACGTAGCCTCGCAAAAAGAATAGTGCACGATTGTATGAAATGTTTTAGGTTTAATCCAACGCAATCAAAATATTTAATGGGCGATTTACCTTCTACTCGATTAATGCCCACGAGACCATTTTTAATAGCTGGTTGTGATTATGCCGGACCCTTCTTATTGCGCGATCGCAGCACTAGAAATTTTAAATTGACTAAATGTTATATTTGTCTTTTCATTTGCTTTTCAACTAAAGCTGTCCATTTGGAACTGGTGAGCAGTTTGTCTACCGAAATTTTCTTATCAGCCTTACGTAGATTTTTTGCAAGACGCGGGAAATCTCAAATAATATATTCTGATCACGGTACCAATTTCCAAGGTGCAAAATCAGAACTTTATAAATTTCTAATGAATAAGACGGTAGAAAATGATATTAAAACCAAGCTATCGAATGAATCTGTTATGTGGTCTTTCATACCACCACGTGCTCCACATTTTGGTGGATTGTGGGAATCTAATATAAAATCGGTTAAATCGCATCTTAAAAGAATTATCGGGGAACAATCCTTGACATACGAGCAATTTTCTACAGTGCTTTGTCAGGTTGAAGCATGTCTAAATTCCCGACCCCTTTCACCACTTTCATCCGATCCCAACGATTTGCTTCCTATCACCCCGGCCCATTTTCTGATCGGAGAAACACTTATGAGTCAACCAGAACCGGATTTGACAAATGTCAAAGAAAACTTACTGTCAAAGCTGCAGCAATGTCAACAGATGGTTCAGCACTTTTGGAATCGATGGTCCAAGGAATACATATCGGAGCTGCAGATCAGATCAAAGTGGAAGCAATCCTTTCCCAACGTCATAAAGCCTGGTATCCTTGTAATTGTCAAGGAAGATAATACTCCTCCTCTAAAGTGGCAACTTGGAAGAGTGGTAGGAGTGCACCCTGGAGCCGATAACGTTATTAGAGCCGTATCTATTAAAACGTCAAGGGGAACCATACAAAGACCAGTCATGAAAACTTGTGTCCTACCAGAACACTGTCAAGCAGAGAAGGTTGAAGCCTGAGAGGTTTCAAGGCGGGCGGCTATGGTGAATAAAAACGCACAACGGCAACGTCGCTTCATTTCCTTGTGACGCGTGCAACACCCCTCCACCGTCGGCGACCAGCACCGAAAGACGAAGACGAAGGCTGCGGCCATTACACATTCGCCTCTACTGTCAGACAGGGCGCATCATTTCATTTTACTTATTTACGTAATTAGTTATATATTGTTAAATATATGATTAATAAAACCACACACAAAAATCAGCGTTTTAGTACGCAACAACTCAAAATACACTTTTTGTGTATTCGTTACTTCGTGGTTCGTTATTAAAGGTACATTGCACTAATTGATTGATTACAGATACATTGTATAAGATTAAGTACTCGTTATTTCTAATTAAACTTAAAAACGGTTAAAGGGGTATGTTTTTATCCTGAATTCTCGTATGAATAATTAGAAATTTAGGTCATGTAGGAAGTGGCAATATTGCATCCCTTTTACTGCCGTAACCATAGTAATATCAGAGATTAAAAAAATATACAGGGAAATTTAAAAGAAAATGCACGATTTTCAACATTTTTTTAGTGAAAAAACATCATAGACGTGTTCCTGGGGTCAAAATATACCACCTCTGAAAATATTTGTATTTATTTAAGACTCACCCTGTATAATATCTTATAATATATACATTTCCTCTCTTAGAAAATACCTTTAGGAACAACTAGGTATAATATTATGAATTATACATTTATTAGTGGTTTACAACTGTGACTGTTCAACATTGTCTCAAACAATATACGAAAAAGAAGCACTCGACAAAATTAATTTTATACTCGATATTTTCACCGTCATTTGAACTCGGAAATGGCTGATTTCAACTAATAATAGAAATTTTATTGTGCCTTAGTTTCTCGGACACAGTTGTCCATTATTGAATTACAGAATACATCGAGAGGCAGATCGAATGTAACTTTTACGGCGGTCTCTTGAGCATGCTACGTTAGCTATATTGTACGTTAGATAAAAAGTTAGAGAATCCAATATTATTTATTGAATTACTACGGACGTTGATAAGTATGGATCTTTCTTTTATTTACGCCCTTTAAGAAATATGTTCACCATCACTTTTTGGTTGCTGACAATCATGGTTTTAATCAGTCCCTTTTTAAACTCTTATTAAACTTTGTAATTTATAGTCTTTTTGGATCAAAATTATTCTTTTCAAATCGTTTTTATCTATGGATTAAACCGATTTTAGTTTAATAATAGGTTTAAGGAGAGTTTGAGGTTAATATTCTCTCTTTTTATCTACACCGATCAAACCTTTTTATTTAGGTGCCAGCCACTCAACATGTTTATTTTTTGTCAATAATGATATACAGGGTGTCCGGAAATTAATGCGACAAAATTTGGTCATAGATTCTTGAAAAAAAAATATGTGACCCGTATTTTTTATTTTTGGCCAGTGGCCCCCCTTTTCGGATTTACAGCCCCGGAATTTCGACCCTAAAAAGAGTTTTTTTTAAATATCTCAGGGCCCTGTTGGACGAAAATCACTAAATTTGGTACACGTTGTATTACCATAAAATGACATTTTTTGATGCTATTAACTTTTTTTATTTTCATCAGTGGCGTCCCTACGGTATTTAAACTAAATATTATTGAAGAAAAAAAATGGTACGCCATTGATTTTTTTAATTAAAAATTATTTTTAAATCTACATTAAATTTGGAACAAATTTGTTCTCTTAGCGTTTTTTTGGTACGACGCACCGTTTTCGCGTAAAAAAATAAAAACCACTTTCACACATGACCAAATTCCTAAAATTTTAATGTAATTTTTCATAGCAAAATTTAAAAAACGGCAATTTAGGTTTTTGGACATTTTGGTTCGCACTTAGTAAAAACAAGATTTTGGAAAATAAAAATTATTTGCAACTTAAGTTTGCCGTTTTAAAATTTTTGTCATCGAAATTTACGGTAAAATTTTAACGATTTAGTCATGTATGAAAATGGGTTTTATTTTTTTTACGCGAAAACGGTGCGTCGTACCAAAAAAAGTCAAGAGATCAAATTTGTTCCAAATTTAAGGTGAATTTTCAAAATAATTTTTATTTAAAAAAAATACAGTGGCGTACCATTTTTTTCTTCAATAATATTTAGTTTAAATACCGTAGGGAGGCCACTGATGAATAATAAAGAAAAGTTAATAGCATCAAAAAATTTCATTTTATGGTAAAACAACGTGTACCAAATTTAGTGATTTTCGTCCAACGGGGCCCTGAGATATTAAAAAAAAACTCTTTTTAGTGGCGAAATTCAGGGGGCTGTAAATCCGAAAAGGGGGACCACTCGCCAAAAATAAAAAATACGGGTCACCTATTTTTTTTCAAGAATCTATGACCAAATTTTGTTGCATTAATTTCCGGACACTCTGTATATTGACTACCTACTTCAATTCTAAATATATTGAGAACGGTTACTTGTAGCGATTTTTACCAAGAGATATTTTTTACGTAATAAACGTCGTAAATGCATATTTTTTTACTTAGTAGTTTTATACAGGTACGGACGAAAAGTTATTACACTTTCGCTAAAAAACTTCCAAATACCAATTTTCATTCAAATATTGACGTTACTTCAGAAATTATTTGGAAAAATCGAAATAAAATGAAACTTCTACACCCTGTATCTCCGAAACTA
>NW_022146752.1:152784-166834 GCF_002938485.1 Sitophilus oryzae | reverse complement strand
ATATTGAGAACAGTTACTTGATAGCGATTTTTTACAGAGATATTTTTTTACGTAATTAGACTCGTATAATGCATAATTTTTATTACTTAGTTAGTTATACAGTACCGGAGCGAAAAGTTATTCTTTTCGCTAAAAAACTTCGCAAATACCAAATTTTCATTCAATATTGACGTTACTTCAAGAAATTATTTGGAAAAAATCGAAATAAAATGAAAACTTCTACACCCTGTATCTCCGAACTAAGCATTTAGGAATACATTTAATTACCGAAAACTTTTTAACTTATTTATCATGCAAAAAATGTGCTGCCGAAGATTCCGGAATCAGTTCTAACCACCCTGTTATATTTTTAACACAATCACAATCACGTTTAAAAATTGAAGAAAACAAAAATTTAATTTTACAGACCAAACTATATCGAGCTAACACTTTAGTATAAATTAAAAGGAACAAACACGATTGTCTTCCAGTACGAATAATATATACATTCACAGATTAATTTCAAAATCTCCCTGCAGATATAGAAAATCCCGATATAAAGTAAAATAGTTTAGCCCGTCAGTTTATATATACAAATAATAGAGTATTATTTTCTTTTTCAGGAACGTAGAGCTAATGACTTATTGTATTTGAGGGGTAGTCCAGCCGGGAGCATATCTAAAGATTTCAGCAGCAAGAGAAGCAAACCACCCTGGGCGATGCCAAGGCAAAAAGAAAAGGCGTAAATGCCCTATGGAGCGTTAGTTTCAAAAAGCACTTAAGGTTTGGTTCGGTTTTAGTACTTTTAATTTATTAACTGGCAGAACTAGGCAGAAAAAACGCCACGCTTGAAAGCTATAGGACCGATCAAAGATTACAAACAGTAGAAAGCTCCCCACCTTAAAATTTTTGTTGTTTTTTGCCGCACAGGAGTTGTCTTAAATCATCTCTCCTTAGTCCGAAAAAGTAGCAAAATAAGCGTTCGGAATTTAACGTTTTATGTAAAACTGGCTAGGTATTTTTACACAAATGAAGAAGGAAATTAAAGACAAAGGACTATAATATATCTGTAACACATTTTTAGACAACTTCTTTATTTTTAAGATTTTGATGATCAAACATCAGCAAAATAATCTTTATGTTTGGACTAAATTTTCTCGAAAATAATGACATAATTTAAAATTCCGTTACAATACTGAAATAGATTGAAGTTTTGTGATTACAGTGTTATACACATCGGGACAATTCAGAAGTGTGGTCTGGATTTTAACGTGTAAGACAGAAAATAATATAAATGACCGGTTGACAGACAGAGAGACAGCATCAAAAAGGGCCGGTGCGACCGATACAGTGTTGCCGGTATTTACGGGTGTGGCCATGGTAAAGCATAAGCATGGCGGGAGTACTCATTGAGAGGGGCGGTGCTTTATGTTAAGGTTCGTATTCACTATCCGAAAGAACAAAGGAATGAAATTTGGTATATTTGGACAGCAAACCGAATGCATGCGGCCGTTCGCCATTCGGTTCGCTCCATCATCCGTTTCCAGTCGGTATATCAGAGACGTTCGCAAACGAATGAGAATTATAGAACAGCGCGAACAAGACTGGACGTTCGCTCGTTGGATAGTAGCATTCGTTCGTTCGGATAGTGAATACGCACCTTTATGTAGATGAAAGGGCGGAGAAAAGAAATAGATTACCTAAGATCCAAACTATTTTTGCATCATTATTTTCACCTAGCTCTTTCGGTGTATATGTTAAGTGTTTCAAAAATGGCTATTTATACGACCGAAGAGAAGATGCATATCGTTAAATGGTTTTACATTTCCTCAAGTATGGAAGAGGTCTTGGGCGTTTTGTGTTCACTTTTCAAGATCGCCCTGTGCCTGGTGCCACAACTGTACGCAACATTGTCCATAAATTTGAGCAAACAGGCTGCAATATATACAGTTTTCTAAAAAATTGCTCGCTATTTTCGGCAATGCTAAAGCTCTGCAAACCTTAATCAAGCCTTAATCAAAGCACGTGTGTTTGGAATTTTGGGTGTGGATTAACACGACAGGATTGGGCTAAGTCTTAGGCAGATTTCTGAAATATAATATATATTTCCTTCGGCCACACACCCGCTTTTCCCGACCCCTGAGAGCGACCTGAACATTACAGCGTAATAGACTCTTAATTACACTATTACACATACTTCACATTACTTATAAAAAACGAGATTAAAGTTAAGAATTTATACATTCAGTTAGAATACTTACAAAAACCAAAATATATATTATACATTATAAATAAATCATTATTTAAAACACATATTAGTTAACGTGTGTGTCATTTTGTAAAACTTCTCACCTTTAATGACCTAACTCTACAACGTAATAGTTTGAATTTTTTTCTGACTCTCGTTAAAAAGAAAATATAATACTAATTTCACATTTATATTGCTACTTTTCTTGCTAATGAGTTGATGTTTTTAGGTTTTCAATCCGACTGAAACGACATCAACCGGACAACACGACTTTGACACAAGAGCTAGCGAGAAAAAAGTGGTAAGTCAATGAGGAACTTGAGATGGGTCTTTGGAGCGTCGTAACTCGGACCCTATGTGAGCTAGGGAACTGAAATTTAGAATGTAGAAGGGGCTCGTAGAACCCTATCTTGTCATGGTATTTTGACGACGTTTCGTGCACTACGAAACCCCATCATCAAAAAATCAAATCAAATAATCATCCGATTTAAATGCAATTTGGTATGTCGATAGACTGGACTAAGGTCAACTTCACCGTGTACGACACGTGTCACTGTGACAGTTACTTTTTGACTTAAAAACGTCAAAAGTTGATGTCGTCCGATCACAACCAAATTGGTGGGTAGGCTATGTGAGCGACGGTAGATACGACGTTTTGTTGGGTAGGACTAAGGATTTGATATGGAAGAAAAACTGTGGGTCGATATCGGAATAATTGGGGACGGCTACAGGATGCTTTTTGTACACCCTCGATGTTTCGAACAGATGTCCCTAAATGGACAAAATCATCATGATTTTTCTTAATTATGGATCGATTGGAGTAGGCACCTTTGACTAGGCACGTGGATAAAGGTACCTGAATGGAGTCCCTCAGACGGACAGACGAGACGGGCAGATGTTTTACTTTTTAGAATTTTTTGGATTTTTTTTTGTTTTTAGTTAAAAAATCTCACTGGTGAGTTATTAGACTGAAATCATAAATTTAAAATGTTTTTGTGCCAAAAGTTCAACAGAAACTGCTTTATCATCATTTTTCAGGAAAATATATGATTAATTTATAATAATAATAGCTCCCGTATATAGCGTTTAACGCCTTTGGAGTAGCAAGGTACAGCTTGCTATACTAGAGTCGTTCGGTATATAAGGAAGGTAATGTGGCTAGTATATGGAGTCTAATAGGAGGAGGCGAATCAAACGCAAAAATTTTGGACCCAAATTTCATGATCTAAATGAAGTTCGAAAATCGCCGTTAGGGGCGCATGTGATGATACTGAGACTAGAAATACACAACTTCTTATGGCAAGAATAACTATTTTGTTATAAATTATAGAGCCAAGTTAATATTTGGGCATATTTTTACCAGAGTTAGCTTTTAGAAACGTGTTTTTTTTTCTAATTGAGCAATGTGCGTGGCTAAAATTGTGAATATAAAACCTTAAATTTGAGTTTGAAAAGTTAGTTAGGTTATATCAGATGCCGGTTTTAGATATTCTTTTCCTAAGTTCTTATTATAAAAATGTTTTATTGTGGGGTTCTATTTAGTGCATACACGGCCGAAGAAAAATATAGGCTGCTAAAGTAAATGTTTCCTTCAACTGGTGTATAAAAAATATATAAGTTCCAGCAACAAACGTATCACCAGTTCAACCTTTTATTTGATGTAAACAGTAATTGTTCCTTGATGAGAAATGTGAATTAAATAGTTTATGATGTGAGTGTGTTAGTGATTTATTAATAATTTTGCTGAAGCAGTTTAAAGTGTCATAATTTTTCATGAAAACACTTGGAATGGACATGTTTACGTGCAGTTCATTGTGATACTAATAATAAACATTAAAAACTTTTAAACTGGTGGTTTATCAGGAATATATAATATAAACATTGCACTTATCTTGTTTGATTGGTGTTGTGTATCTCGTAACTTTTTACTTTTTTTTTAGCTTTTCTAAATTGTAAGTTTTAATGTCATCTCTGATGTCATTAGCAAAGTTTTGCCAATTATGACTGTTTCACAGACATTTAAATTGAAGATGTATTATGTTCAATGTCACCTAACAATTGTGTTATAAATACATATGTATACATTTGATTTGATCTGTAATTTCCTTCTGTTGATATCCACTTTTTTATTAATACGAGTATGAGGAAGGTTTATAAATAAAATAATAAGTCTAGGACTAACGTATGATCGAAAAAAACGGCGTCCAGTTGGCTGGGAAATAAACATCTATGACATTCCCCACATAATTTTATATATAAAATGATCGCTGACGCCGTTTTTTCGATCATATTGTATGTATTCCTAGTGTATACATTCTATGAGTAGTATCGACCGACTAGTGAGAAAGAAAATCTAGGAACTAGTGAAGTTGCAGTTGGAAGGGTTTGGACTACAATTAATACACTTTGTTAATGGTCAATCTTTATTTATTCCATCCTCAGGACACTGAAATGGAAATACATGTATTCGAACCCACAACCTCCGTATTGGTAGACGAGAGTTGTACCTTTACACCAACGGGCACCAATGATTAATTTAAAGAAGTAAAAAGTTCCAAAATTTATCATTTCAGTCAAATAACTATATAATCAACATGTTTATATTTTGTCAAGAATGACTTGTATAAGAATGACTATTTCCATTCTAAATATCTTGAGAACGGTTGCTATTGGGGATTTTTACCAAGAGATATTAATTTATTACGTAAAAAAAATCACAAAAATATATATTTTTTCACTTGTAATAGTTTTATACTGGTACGGACGAAAAGTTATTACTCTTCAAAACAGTTAAAACGCATGTAGGTGGCGCCACCTACAAGTAGGAGTCATATTGACATCAAAATCATATATATAATGTCAAAAAACTCCCAGACACCAATTTTCATCCAAATATTGACGTTACTTAAGAAATCATTTGGAAAAATGCGAAATAAAAATGAAAGATCTACACCCCGTACCTCCAAAACTAAGCATTTGCATAAACATACATTTATACAAACTCTTGTACTTATTTTTATAGGCAGAATATGCTACCGAAGTCTCCAAGAAATCTATTTTTTAATAATTTTATTTCACTTCATCCTAATTAAAATAGCTGATCTACTTCGCTTAGATATCGAGCCGTTTTATCTTTAAAGAGCTAAGAAATAGAAGATGGAAGTAAAGGCGTCGCAAAGAAAAATCGTCTTTCTATAAAATGCAAGGCCCCAAGGGAACGAAAATAAATAGAAAAACAATTCTTATTTGTCAAATGCGTTTGAAGAGGGATATATACTTCTTTTTATAGACGGATCCGAATAAAACAAGCTACTAGACTACTTGTAGGCTGTCGGGCGTGCTTAAGAGATTCTCGATTCTTTAGAACTTTAGTTGGTTTTATCGCTGAAGAGTATAAGTCACGATTAATTAGATTCTCAATGATCCATATTTTTTATTTGTTTCAACAATTTTTTAATCGAAAATGAAAATTTCGAAAAATATGTATTTGTTGCATTTCAATATTATTTAAAATCTACATATAAAACATTTTTTACATTTAATTCTCTGAGATGACTGTTGGGAGCTCGGAAGCTGTAAGACATACGAAGAAGGCCAAATTACCAGGAGTTTCGAAATTTTATGTCCACAATGAAAATACTCTTTAAAAATTTTAAAGAAATCCGAATACTTCCGAAGGTATTCGTATTATTAGAAGGTACATTTTTAAATATTTTCATTATTGTCACCTTTATCGATTTTCACCATCAATGTCAAATTCTATCATCAGTTGATTTTTTTAAAGGTACCTGGATTTATTACTTTGTTTCTAAAAGCTTATCAGCTAAATAACAGTGATGGTACACTTGTCCAAATTAAAAATATTATCGTTTGTTGAAAGAATTGGGAAGATACGCAACCTAATGGGCAAATTTGTGACAAAGCTGATTTGATTTCCCCCAACGTCTCAAGTGCTGTACGGTGGAGCCACTACTCGTTCTGCGCCCAACGCATAAAACACTCATTTTCTCTAATTTAGCTAGCGAAGGCATATCAAAGACGGTGTGGAACGGTGGCGACAGTGTTGCCATATTAAAATGTGAAATATCTGTAATATATTTGACAAAAATATCTTTGAATAAAAAATCTGCTTGTATGTATTCAAAAACTGTTCGTGTTTAACATAGAAAAAAGAACAAAAATATACATTATTTTATAGGTACCGAATATAACGTGTGATCGAAAAAAATCTGGAAATGACGACTATTAACATTTACCATAATATTTTACTTATGAAACAACAGTGATCTTAATTTCCAAGCCAACTCTGGCGCCGCTCTTTGTTTAATCATATAATATTATACTGAATTATTTAATGATAGAAAATCCATATTATTAACATACTGTACAACTTAACAAGTATAGCTAGAGACGTGAGAAATATAAGCTAACACGCGACAGGTGCTATCCCCAAGTCTCTTCCTATATTTGTACAACTGTACCTATATATAATAATAATGATAGCTCCCGTATATAGCGTTTAACGCCTTGGGAGTAGCAAGGTACAGCTTGCTATACTAAAGCCGTTCTGTATACAAGGAAGGTAATGTGGCTAGCACTACGCTTCAACCGCCTATTATTACCTAAGGATTGTGAATCCCAAGTACTCATTTAATTGTCACTCAAACTATTTTTATTTTAATAAAAATAGTCGGCTGATGAAATGCCGGGTGTGGGAATCGAACCCACACCTTGAGATTGGTAGACGAGAGCCTTTACCTCTACGCCACCGGGTACCTTCTGTAACTATATATGATAACCAAAATCCGCAAATCTACAGATTAATCCGATGTTCTGGCAACAGTCTCCGACAACCACTCACTCTGTCGACTAAAAGCAAAATTACGGCACATTATTCTTTATCTACATCATCGCACTACTATCATCGCACAGCGGCGTAGAGCTAAACAAAATTTCGGATATACCGGGTGCGTCTCAAAAGTGGCTCACCCTTTTAACTTTTTTATTTTTTGAGATAAAAAAAGCGAGATTTGGTATGTTAGTATCTGCATATATAAAATGCTAATGTTTATCTGTGTCGTCTCTACTAAAGTAACGACTTGCTCTAGAAAGTTGCTTTTTTTACTAAAAGATAGCTAATTGGCTCTTCTAAAGACCGTCGTCGCCGGATTTTTTGTTTTTCATTTAATTAAAAGAAAAATAAAAAGTATTTTTTCTTCTGATGTCGTGGCGGAGGCGCCAGGCTTCAACTAGTATGACATAAATTAGGATTGATTGTCGTATTCATTTGTTTTTGGTCTTCCTGTTTCACCGGAAATGACTACAGCTTTTGATTTTTAAATGGAACCCTCTGTATATTTTTACTTTATTCGATAGAAAATGACACTCTGAATAGAATAACATATCATATGTCAACTTTTTGTTTTTTTCGCTTTAAAAAAATCGTATTTTAAATTCCCGTAACCGTTCAAATTTTAATTTAAATTCAATCTTGACTGCCATGGCTGTGTCAAAAACACTAATTTTTAATCAAGGAGCCTTAGAGAAATAGATTTGATCATCTAATGTTTTTTGTGTCTTGTCCTGACCGGTTAAAAGATGACCATATCGTTTTTTTTTTCATCTCATGAACCATATCTCTATCATCTATAATCTTATTTCAAGGAATTTATTACGAAGAGAAAAATATATTGTGCTGGGTTGGCGTTGGTTTCTATGTAATTTGACAAACAAATAAAGCTGTCACTTTAGTTGTCAGTTTTGAGTCAATATTTTTTTAATTCTCTTTCGTGTCGATTGCTGATTGAATTGGAGCCAGAAATGACTCAAAACGAAAGAAGTAAATTACCAACAGATATTCAGGCTGAGGCGACAAACGCTATATCTAAACTACTTCCATTTAAATCCGGAATAACTTATGAAAAGGAATACAAAAATTTTCAAAAATGGAAGCAATTAAAAAACGTGCGAGAAGAAATAAAGTGTTTAATTTATCCTCGCTGTTAAAATATCATTTAATTTTCAGTTGCGGTTAAAGTACTATTTTATCTACTACTTTTGATAGATATAAGGCAATTTTAACAGTTGCTATGGAAAAAATTATGTTTTATTTGTAGCACTATAAACCGAGTGAAATATATAAATAATTGAGTTTCGTCCTTTGGGATATATTTTTTTCAAGGAGTATTAGATTAATTTACTTTTAGCGATTGAATAGGATTAATTGATGACCGGCAATCCTGACAAACTGGTCTCGGTAATTTAATTCGTTCGGACGGGATTAGATTAAGGACCATTTGAAAAACACCCAATTTGGAAAACCTTGTATAATAATTCAATTACGAGCCCGTAGAGGGCGTTGGACACAAAATGTGTTTCTGATAGCACCCCCGTTTAGATCGGAGAAAGGATAATGTCGAATAATACCCTTTAGGCGCATGGGGGGCTGCAGTCCTAGAAAGATGTTAGGTTTGGAACTCAGACCCAAATCTAGGACCATTTTGAATATAGAGTTTGTGGGTTTACGTTTTCCCACAATGGGAAAGCGAAGAAACAAATTATAAAACAATGGATTGCAGCACTTCATATATAAGTATACTTTCTTGGACCCGGACCCAAAATAAGTTTTAAGACCCTGTCAGTGTTCTCTAAAATAAAGGCAATAATAATACCAGAGATAAAAAGAAGAGAGCTAGAAAAATGCTTTGTACAGGGTGGCGCCTCTCACACGACGCCTTGGATGCTCCAAGGGAACAACAGTTGGTATTGAAGTGGGGAAATTTTGTGACCATATAAAAAGATGAGAATATAAAAGGTCAAATATTAATATTATTTTTTTTTTATTCTGAACAGGATGTTTCCAGGAGGGGTCAAATAGACCAAATCTCCGTAAGAGTAATAGGTGCAAGGTAACTAAGTCGGGCCAGTATTACCTATTCGCTAATGTTCAAAACTTTTCTTACTATTTTGCAGGCCTCTAATGTTACAGATTTTTGGAGTAACTCAGTAAGTCTATGATTAAATAGTTTAATTTTTTTTTTTTTTATTTTGTTTTGTCTTTTGTAATTACCAAATAGCCAACGTATTACCAACGGTATTACTATCATTTTTTTAAGTTGATGTACATATCTGTTTGTATTCTTCAGCGAGCTCCTGGTATTTAGTAATCTTCTCTCTGTCCTTTTGTTCTAAGTTGTTGTCATTAGGATGTGAAATATCGATACAATAATAACTTTTTCTTCTTTTAACAACTAAAAAGGTAATATCTGGAAGTTGCGGCAATGGGTTTAATAAGTGGTGGTATTTCAAAGAAGGTGAACACTATTCTCAATACCGGTCAGGGTATATATATTTATAGTATAGTTCTTTTCACTTTTAATTTGGTATTCAAAGCTAATTCTTGATGTAGTATCGCTGCTGTCAGGTTGTGTCTTTCAGTGTATTCAGTAGCGGCAATAGCTGAACATCCTGCTATGATATGTTCTATGGTTTCCGACATTTTTCCACATAACCGGCACTTATATGCTTCTTTTTTTTTTCTATATATTTTTGGTGAATTCCTTGTTGAAATTACACCATCCTGTATCGCGGTTATGAAACCCTCTGTCTCAGGAAACAAGACGCCACTGCGCAGCCAAATTGTTGATAATTTCTTATCTGAAGTTGTAATCCTGTTTATTTCCCGTGCAACGGTTTCGCTCCACCATTTCAGTTCTATGTTTTATTAGGGTATAACAGGTGTACTTATTAGGTTGGAGCACTATATTTATCTACAACGGACACTGTTTTATGGAAATTAGAGTTGATCATTGTTTTCTCGAAAATTTTAATATTATTTATTAATGTTATTATAATATTATTTATTTAAAAGCTAGTTACCATGAAATAAGAGGTCTAGAATGTAGAATGTTTAGGAGGGTTAATCACCGCGACCTTATAGATCTATTGTGTGTTTCCCCTTTCTTGGGACGAGTTGCGTAACAATCTCCGATCTAAGGGCTTTAAGAAAAGCCAGTATTTGAGACGGTTTTACAGAGGGCAGCTCTCCATCCTCGACATCAGACGTACCAAGGTTCATGGCACGAATGGTCGTCGTCTCAGTGCGCACTCAGTGATAAGGTGTTCTGAATTGTTTCCCCATTTTCCCCACAAGATCTGCATTCGCCGTTGTTTCACAGTTTCAGCCTATTTGGGGTGTTGAGGAGACAGATGTCCTGTTAGAAACCCGTGAAAATCCGAAGATTGTTTTTTTTTTACTTAAATCAAAGGAAACCTTTGATTTTTCTCGGTCATAAGTTCTGAGGAACTTTTCCAGTGTCTTAGACCGTTGGAGGACACCCATTTCAAGTTACGGATGGAATTACAGTTCCGCTTTCAGTTGGTTTCCACTTGGGAATTTGGGAACCAGAACAGTTCTGGTCAGTTAATTGGAGTGTTCGCTCCTTTTACTTCTAGATCATTTGCTTTTCATTTGCCTTCTATCCCTTAGTGGGCTGGCACCCTGGGTAGGAGGACTTTATTTTCTTTGCCTAATTTGTTGAGCTTCTCTAGGCATTTTTTGACCAACTGAATTGATGGTTACTGGGTTAATCGCTTTTAATTCTGCTTGACTATATCGGATAGGATAGATTTCCTGTGCAAATTAGTTCCTATCTAGATAAATTTGTACGCATCTTTTGATAGCTTAAATTTCTGCCTGAAGGCTACTGGGGTAGGTGCCCATTGGTTTCAGGTATTCAGTTTCGGCCCAAATACTCCTATACATACTTTGGTTTTGCGACATCAGTATACCACGTGATGGTATGGTCTTTTTATATGCTGAGTAAGCGTTTCTTTCTTCAATCCTTTTTATTACCCAATACTACAGTGTGGTGTTTCTCAAAGTTGTAAGTTCTTAAATTCTTGGTATGTCATCCACTATGAGTTTGGAAGTGGAATTTTCTTTTTAGCGAAGGGGTGTTCCAAGCCCCAGGCGAGATTCTTTGAATTTGAAAATTCTCCCAGTAACCCAGTACTGTTTCCGTCAGTAATCATTCTAATCATTAACGCATTGGCATAACTACCGGCGACGTATGCATTGGTGTTAGGTCTAGAATAACCTCCATTGCTGCTGTTGGACATATTCTCATGGCACCTGTGACGCAGATACATACCAGTCTCTGCATTTTGCACAGGTTTTCCCTTGCTGTACGTTGCTCTAGTTTTGTATACCTAGCAACTGCTCCATAAGTAATCATGAGTCTTACTATCATGGTATACATCAAGCGCAAAATGTTGGGGGCGCAGCCCCATCTATTTCTGGCCAGTCTTCTGCATATCGTGAGGAGCCTTTGTGGCTTTTGCTGGTAATGTTCTTAATATACCTGTTCCAGAGTTTACTGTGCAGGGTTATTCCCAGATATTTCGCTTCCTGGCGATGACAATATTTCCTTTCCATCTAGATGGATTCTTTTCAAGTTTTCAAACTTCGCTTTCTAGTGAACGGCACTACCGCGGTTTTATCTGAGTTATTACTCAGCCCGACAGTCCTTCACCATCTCTCAGCGATGCGGGGTCCTCTTTGGATAATATCACACAGGGTCCCTTTATGTTTCCCCGTGCAATGATGACTATGTCATCTACGTACCCTATGCAGTGTATCCCCGTAGAGTTAATTCTTCCAGTAGTTTATCCACTACCAAGCTCCACAGTGGGGGGAGGTCCACTCCACTTTGTGATTCCTTACATTGTTTTAACAACAACAGTTTGGTACCTATCTCAGCCTCTGCTGTTGTGTTGAGAGCATTTCAAAAAACCAGCGGATTATCGTACTGTTCACCCCTCTTGTTTCATGAGATCGCTTGACCGCCTTGTGAGGTACATTGTCAAATGCCCTGCAATGTCCAAGAAGACACAAAGTGCTGTTTCTTTGCTATCGAGGCTTGCCTGTATTAGCTCAGTTAACTGGTACAGATCAGTTTCTGTGGATCTGCACGCTCTATATGCATGCTGAATATCGTGCAGTGGTTTAACCTGTAGATGATTTACTCTAATATGGTTGTCCATCGTTTTTAATATGAACGATGTGAGAATAAGAGGTCTATATTATGTAGCAAGTTATCAGATTCATCCGTTTCTAGGTCTGAAAAAAAGAAAATGTACCGTAAAGTGGCAACTTTGCCCACATTTTTACACTTTTTTTTTTTTTTTTTTTTTATTTATTATGTATAATTAAATTTGAAGCTAATTAAGATAAATACTTATATAACGCATCCAGTTATATAGACGTTATTAAAGCAAATAGAAGCAGAAAAGAAGCAAAATATAAATAAAAGAGATTACTCTATAATAGTTAAACTTTAACTATAATTACGAGTCGGCAATGTTGCCCCGAAAGCAGCCTAAATTAGCTATAAGTGATAATATTATAGCTGGGCAAAGCTGTCCAAGATTTTTCAGATTGTCCAAGATTTTCCAACTTCACCCAGCTATAATATTATCACTTATAGCTAATTTAAGATGATTTCGGGGCAACATTGCCGACTCGTAAGTATGGATTTTAACTTATTATAAATATAATATCTTAATAACTATCAAAGAATATACAACTGGAATACCATCACAAAATATCTAATACTGTCACTACATCGTACCTTAGCTTTTATGCCTGAAAACGTTAAAAGTACATCAAATTTAGTTATCGGTTTTTAACCTCCAACTAGCTGGTATGCCTTTTAACGCGAAACTGCCGATAGCAACAGGTTCGACGAACACACGTGACACGTGTACTGCCTTAGGTTAGGTTAGAATAGTGTTAGGTGTACATATGTTGCTTTAGAAAACGAAATGTCAATTATTCAGGGTACTTATAGTGATAAATGGGGTCTAAATTATAAGTAAATATATTTTCTACAAAAACTTGAGATGGGTAAAAAATGGTGTAATACAAGTTTGATAGAAAATTAAATTGGGCATCAATATGTGAAATATAGGGAGATTTCCATTTAAATTAAAGGAAGTTATTGCCGTTTAAATCTAATTAATTATTTAATATAGATTTTTTTTTTTTTTTTTTTTTTTTTTTTTTTTTTTTTTTTTATTTAATCTTTTTCAATAAATAATCTTCAGGAGAGATTTAGTACTAAAAACTTTGATACCCTTGGAGGAAATGAAGCATTGAAGGGGTTTTATGTGTGATAAACCCATAATAAAATTTGTCTTTATTGTATTAATCAATATACAGGGTGAACTTATTACGCATAATAATAATATATAAGTTTTTTTTTAAACAAAAAAAAATACAACTATTAACACTTATTTAGGACTCTATGGCTACTAATAAATTATTTTTAAATAATTGTAGCTCTAATGGTCAACTAGCTGGGGCGAAACTTTGGGTTTGTAAACTCTCTAATTGTTTAGCTTCCGTATAGTGTCATTATGTGGTGAACAGCCCTGTAAAAGGAGGCATTATTCTCACGACCTACATTACTTAACAGAGCATTTGTAATTGTTATACAGGTGCTGGGTAGAGTAAAGGGCATCATATTAAAATTTCAGTTTATTTATTATAGGAACTACACCCGCCTCCCATAGACCCTATAGGCTAATAAAATATATACCAAATTACTACACGAGTCAGTAGAGAACCTTACACTAATATATAAAATAGTTCCTGTCGCAGTTTTAGTTTGCATCCTCCAGGAAACGGCTTAACCAGTTTTGATGAAAGTTTATATATGTATATTCATTGGGTCTGAGAATAGGTTATTTACCCTAGCTTCTTGGCCACGTCATCATGATAAGAGTGGTCCAAAAATTGTGGTGGACAAAATTTTTGTGCAG